>NC_056729.1:851905013-852132860 GCF_019279795.1 Protopterus annectens
GACTGCAGATGCTATCCAGTTCGGACATCTACATTTATGGTAGGTACAAAACTGTACTTTGTAGTCCTAGATACCCTCCCTCCAGCCCCCTGACGTCTATTGGCTATACCTCTGTTCTTGTTTACTATGATTAAAGCTTTTTGGTGTATTTGCTTTTTTGTTGGAGGTGTAACCTTGCACATTATATATATATATATATATTTGCTTCCTATTATGGGGGCACCTGACATCTGGGGCAAGAAAAACTGATGTAATGGCGTCGGCTGCATGCTTTATACCCCTGACTACCTGATGTCATGGAAGATGAGACAGCAACCGATGCAGGACTCAAGACCTTGATAATCAGGCCTACTGAGGGCTACTGCAAGCAAATAACCCAAATATGATGACTGCAACAGTGAATGCACTCGAACATCTACATTTATGGTAAGTGTACACAACTGTACTTTACTGTTTTCCCCTACCATGAATGCAACTTTTGTTTAGAAGCCATCAGGTTCCATTGCTATAGTGGGTTTCAACCTCTTAGCAGTGTCTGTTTCCTGTCTTTTGATCTTCTTGAGGATAGAGGGAAGCAGCATCCTCTATGGGTATTTTGTGCATTTTCATTCATCTGTTTAATTTCAGTACTTTATGCAGCATAAAAAATTATGATACACTTAACTTTTGATGATGTAGTACCCTGTATATTTTTCTTTTTAATCATATTTTGTACTTTTCCCTTTTGTACCTCCAATAAAAAAATTGTCATTCTTTTCCCCATGAATGCACAATGTGTACCCATCTTTGTTTAATTTTATTCAGCCTACAGTATTGAGAGATGCTTGAGTCCATTTCAGAGAGAGGTGGCGAAGGCTAAGGATAAGGCATATGAAGAGTTGTATGAAAGGTTGGACACTAAGGAGGGAGAAAAGGACCTGTACCGATTGGCTAGACAGAGGGACTGAGCTAGGAAAGATGTACAGCAGGTAAAGGTGATAAAGGATAATGAGGGAAACATACTCACAAGCGAGGGGAGAGTGTGTTGAGGAGATGGAAAGAGTACTTTGAGGGGTTGATGAATGAAAACAGTGAGAGGGAGAGACGGTTGGATGATGTAGGGACAGTGAATCATGAAGTGCAATGGATTAGCAAGGAGGAAGTAAGTATAGCTATGAAGAGAATGAAGAATGGAAAGGCTGTTGGCCCAGATGACATACCTGTGGAAGCATGGAGGTGTTTAGGTGAAATGGCAGTGGAGTTTTTAACCAGATTGTTTAATGAAATCTTGGAAAGTGAGAGGGTGCTTGAGGAATGGAGAAAACGTGTTTTGGTACCGATTTTTTAAGAATAAGGGTGATGTGCAGAGCTGTAGTAACTACAGAGGGATTAAATTGATCAGTCACAGCATGAAGTTGTGGGAAAGAGTAGTGGAAGTAAGGTTAAGAAGGGACGTGATGATTAGTGATCAGCAGTATGGTTTCATGACGGGAAAGAGCACTACAGATGCGATGTTTGCTCTGAGTGTGTTGATGGAAAAGTACAGAGAATGTCAGAAGGAGTTGCATTGTGTTTTTGTAGACTTAGAGAAAGCATATGACAGGGTGCCTAGAGAGGAGTTGTGGTATTGTATGAGGAAGTCAGGAGTGTCAGAGAAGTATGTAAGAGTGGTACAGGATATGTACGAGGGTAGTGTGACAGCGGTGAGAGTGACGGATGCATTTAAGGAGGAGATGGGGTTACATCATGGATCAGCTCTGAGCCCTTTCATATTTGCAGTGGTGATGGGCAGGTTGACAGACGAGATCAGACAGGAGTCCCCGTGGACTATGATGTTTGCAGATGACATTGTGATCTGTAGTGTGAGTAGGGAACAGGTGGAGGAGACCCTGGAGAGAGAGAGATGCTCTAGAGAGAAGAGGAATGAAGGTCAGCAGGAATAAGACAGAATATGTGTGTGTGAATGAGAGAGAGGATAGAGTAATGGTGAGGATGCAAGGAGTAGAGGTGGCGAAGGTGGATGACTTTAAATACTTGGGGTCAATAGTTCAGAGTAACGGTGAGTGTGGAAGAGAGGTGAAGAAGAGAGTACAGGCAGGATGGAGTGGGTGGAGAAGAGTGTCAGGAGTGATTTGTGACATGAGTACCTGTAAGAGTGAAAGGGAAGGTCTATAAGAGGGTAGTGAGACCAGCTATGTTATATGGGTTGGAGACAGTGGCATTGACAAAAAGGCAGGAGTTTGAGCTGGATGTGGCAGAATTAAAGATGTTAAGATTTGCACTGGGTGTGACGAGGGTGGACAGGATTAGGAATAAGTATATTAGAGGGTCAGCCCAGGGTGGAAGGTTTGGAGACTAAGCCAGAGAGGCACGATTATGTTGGTTTGGACTTGTGTTGAGAGGGGATGCAGAGTATATTGGGAAAAAGATGCTAAGGATGAAGCTACCAGGTAACAGGAAAAGAGGAAGGCTTAAGATAAGGTTTATGGATGTGGTAAGAGAGGACATGCAGGTGGTTGGTGTGACAGAGCAAGATGCAGAGGACAGGAAGAAATGGAAACAGGTGATCTGCTGTGGCGACCCCTAACGGGAACAGCCAAAAGAAGAAGATGATTTCAAAGTGCATTAGTACATTGATTTCCTTGGGTAACTCATTCCTTATTTATTTAAATGGGATTCTCTGTCTTTAATTTTGCTCATATTGCTTTCCTGTTTTTGCCTTCCTTTGCCATTATTTCCACTCTAAAAGCTGTTTTTAGCTCTTCTCACCTCAGAAATATTGTCTACCCTTCTTGCTGTGTTGCAGTATAGATTTTGTAATGTATACCTCTCAGTTTACACTTCTATCTCCATTGGCATTGTTTTGTTTCTTTGTTGTGGTACTGATTTCGGGATTGATTATTTCATGATCAGATAGTGATCCTTCTATGAATAAATGCCTGCCAAGCCTACCCATTCTGTAATTTTTTAAACAGTGTTAGACTAGGAAAGCAGAAGTAGCTTATCACCTTGAAAGGTGTAATGCTTTTCTTTGTGACTACTTCTCATGCGTCTACCCAACTTCCCCTTTTTAATCATTCTGGAATTAGTTTCTGCACAGTTTTATTTATTCTTACTTAATACAAAGCCTATCCTTTTCAGGATTCAAAGTCACCTAGAAGGACTGAGTAGTGGTAAGCTTGTTGAATCCGTTCTCATTCCTGGGGGGAAAAAAAGTAAAAATGACAGTTGTAAATATTCCCCTCTCATCCCACTTTTTTGAGCAAGTTGCCCCATTCTAATAATCCTGCCAAAGCTGCCATTAATTGTTTTCTGCATTTATTTTTGACTTACTAGTTCGCACGATAGCTAGCCAACATTTTCCCGTCCCAACTTGTAAATGTATTTTGAAATGTGACCCTTAGTTGAATTCTCTGACCATATTGTTTCCTGTAAACACACTAGCTGATTCTGTTCTCTCTCTATTATTTGTTTCACCTAATGGGAAGTGGACAACCCCCACTATATTCCACAATGCCAGTTTCACAGTGACTAAAGTTTTGCAATGAGGTTCACTCCCAGGTTAACATCTAATATCAGTACCAGGGGTAAGATTTCAAAAAGAAGCCTTTTTAAAACCAGAAACATCTTTATTGAATTATCACTTATGCCATAGGCAATTATATATTTATATAATTGAAAACAAACCTCATTGGCATATTTTCAGTTGCAGACATAATACATCACAAATAATAGTTATTGTCAGCCAAACATTATATAGCTCATTCAGATGTTCTTCATGTTTCACTGTTGCAGTCATTACATTTGGGTAATCTGCTGGCAGGTTGCCCTCAGTCGGCCTAAGTCTTGGGTCCTGCGTCGGTTGCTGTCCCTTCTTCCATGACGTCAGGGGTATAAAGCATGCATCCGACGCCATTACATCAGTCTTTTTTGCCGTGCGGTGCCCGAAGCAGAAGCAGTTCGCAAGTGCTCGTCGGCCGACTCCTGAAATTTTCGTTTGAGTTTCAGAACCGAAGTAAGTACCCCGTTGGGGAAACTTTTTCATGCTCCTTACTGATGTCAGTAAAAGTTTATAATTGCATTACTTGTGGAAAGCAAATACCTCACAAAGATTTTAATTCGTACTGTATTCTTGCCTAGGCCCTGTCCACAACGTACCTTGCTGTCGGTTTTGTGCTTTATTTAATCAGCGCACTATCCATCGTCGGTACATTTTTGCCTCTAAGTATTTTGGTTCTCTGTTTAATTATCCAGAAATGTCGTCGGTTAGCCATCCGACTACCGGGATTCTGAAAAAATGCAAAGATAAATACAGAGACAGGCCGCCGAGGTCCAAAACTTCTGACGACGCTTCTCCTAAGCCAGTTGCCAGTTCACCGGTACTCAGTGATGCGCTTTTGCAGCCCCTGATACCCGCTACTTCTGATTCGCAGGCCTCTACTGAGACCCATTCGGTGTCCGGTATGCAGCGAGATGCTTCACCTGTGGAACCCGTGGATGTCTCCACCTTGGAAGGGTCCAGAGCCGCTGTGCAGGCATCAGCTTCTGAGGGTGTATTCAGGCCTACAGACTTGCATATTAAACCAACTCCACCGTCATTACTAAGGCCTAAATCTCGATCTATGTCTAAAAAACCGACTCCCAGACCACATGTTCAGGCCCCTATGCCTAAAAATCAAATGATCAAAATGGCTGAAGATCTAATTACTCTAATCAGGAGTAGTCAACCCCCCCCCCCCCCCAAGAGTCCTAGGGCTGAGCTTGATTGAGTCTTCTGGTCAGGTTTCTGTTTCTTCTGACTCTTCTAATGACCTGGATTTGTCCATACCTACTTATGAGGATTCTGATGCGGAGGATTCCATTCCCTCTGCTTCCCCTCCTGAGGATTTTTCTTTTGGGGAAACTTTATATACCTTGAGGGAGCATTTCCACTGGGAAATTCAGGAATTTTTTGATTCAAAAAAGAGGCTTGGGGATTTCCTCCTCCTACCTCAGCATAGGCCTTTGGCTATACCTCCTGTACTAGACATTGTTGATGTCTTTTCGGAATCCAGTATGGCCCCTGATTCCCTGCCTCCGGCTCCTAGTTAACCTGACAGATACTACAGGGTTCCTGAGTCCCACATGTTTCTTTTAAAAAATCCTGTTGCAGATCCAGAAACCATTTCTCAGGGGCCCAAGGGCATTAAGGCTTCTACTGCTAAAAATCCTACACCTTCTGATAGACACTCCAGGGCACTGGATAGATGGGGTAAGAAGGTTTATACTTCTGCAACCTTGGCAATCAGGGCTTTAAACTGCCAATTTCATATGTTAAAATATCAACAGCATATTATTGGACTGCTTAAACAGAAAATTATGTTGATTCCTGACTGTGTGGAAAATAAAGATTTACAGGATTTATTGCATTCTGCTGAACAAGTTGGAAAACATACTTTGCAATGTGGTTTTGATTCTTTAGAGGCCTCCTGCATGGCTGCTGTTACTGGGTCTGTGCTTAGAAGGCATGCTTGGCTTAAGGAGCAATCTCTGCCTGATCATGTTAAAGCAAAATTGTTGGATGCTCCTTTAAATCAGGACCGCCTGTTTGGCAGTAAGGCTGAAGAAGTTCTAAAAAGATGGAAGATGAAGCTAAATCCATGCGAACTGTTAGATTTCTTAAAAGTGCAACCTCCAAGATTTAGCAGGCACTGGCCTACTAAGAACTGGTCTTTTCCAGCTCCTTCCAGACCCTCTCAAGCCAAACCCAGACGCACCAAAAGCACCAGGTTTCAGTCCCAGGGGACTCCCAGAACTAAGCAATGGGGGGCCTCCACTTCCAAATCTGGAAATAAGACACTCCCCTATCTCAATGACTTCCTTTTAAAATTACCAAGCACGTACCTTTTAGCCGCCCCTTTGGGGGGAAAGATTGCTCTTCATGCAAAGAACTGGGAACTCATAACCCAGGACAAATGGGTTTTAAATATAGTGTCCCAGGGATAGATTTCATTTCCACACATTGCAAACACCAAACAGGTGGCCAGACCTGCCCCCAAATCAGTGGGCAGAGGCTCAAAAACAAGTACTTTCCCTCTTAAACATGGGGGCTATTCAGCCAGTACCAGAAGTTGAAAAGGGACAAGGTTTCTATTCCAGGCTTTTTCTGGTACCCAGAAAAGACAAATCATGGCGTCCAATTCTGGACCTGTCTGCTCTAAACACCTTTCTGGACATTCCAAAATTCAAGATGCTGACTCTTCACCAGTTACTTCCTATGCTAGGCAAAGATGCCTGGTTGGCAACACTAGATTTAAAAGAAGCATACCTGCACATCCCAATCAGGGAATCTTGCAGAAGGTACCTATGCTTCAAAGCAGGCTACTTGCATTATCAGTTCTCTGCACTGCCCTTTGGCTTGTCTACTGCACCCAGGGTGTTCACAAAGTGCCTGGCTCCAGTTATTGCATTTTGCAGGCAAAGAAATATTCAGATATATCCATACCTGGACGATTATCTAATTCAGGCAGAAAACCAGGGCATACTTCTAAATCATCTGGCGTTTGTAAAAAGGGTTCTATATTGTCTGGGGTACAGCATAAACGAAAAGAAATCAGTGGCCACAAAAACCCTGCTATATCTGCAAGACAAATGCTGCAAGCTTTGGGGTTCATGGCCTCCTGTATTCTTCTAATTCCATATGCAAGACTGCATATGAGGAAACTACAGTGGTACTTAAAAAGTCTATGGAGTCAACATTCACAGCCTGGAAACAAGGATTCCTATCATACCTTGCCTGCGCCTGGAATTCCTATGGTGGGCAGAGGCCTGCCACCAAAACAAGGGACTGCCATTCACACTACCCCCTGCCACCCAAACCCTAACTACAGATGCATCAGACTATGCATGTGGGGGGGGGGGGCCCACCTGGCAGGAAAGTGCATTCAGGGCAAATGGAACCCAAATCAAATGCACCTACATATCAGTCAAAAAGAAATTTTAGCTGTACAGAATGCTCCGACAGCCTTCAAGGACTACATTCTTCCAGGACAATTAATGGTAAAGACTGACAACACCACTGTTGTGTAGTACATAAACAAGCGGGGGGGGGGGGGGCACACATTCTTACCCCCTCTGCAGACTAGCCATGGCATTGTGAAACACAGCCTTGAGCTACCAAGTGCACTTACAAGCTCAATTCCTGCCAGGAAAATTGAATACACAGGTAGACTGGCTAAGCAGAAATCTCATGGACCCACATGAGTAGAAACTATAACCACGGATTTTCAACATGTTGACAAGCAAATGGGGGAGCCCAGACATAGATCTATTTGCCTCCCCCCATAACTGCCAGTTGGACAAGTTTTGCACAAGGACTCCCCACAAAGAAGCCTGGAAAGTGGATGCTCTGTCCTGCAGCTGGAAAAACCTATCAGTCTATGCCTTTCCCCCTCTGCCTCTGCTCACCAAAGTTCTGCTAAAAGTCAAACAGGACAAACCAAGAATGATTTTGATTGCTCCAGACTGGCCGTGCCAACACTGGTACCCACTCCTGTGCAATGTGTCACAAATAATTCCATGGCACTTGTCTCAGACCCCTTCCTTACTGTCTCAGCAGGACAACCAAATTCCGTACCCTCAGCTTCCAACATTGAACCTTGCTGGCTAATCACTTAAATTCACCCTCATCATCCCTCAGCAAACTTGTGATGGACGTCATCTTGGAGGTGAGAAGACCTAGTACTAGAAAATCTTATGCTGACAAATGGAAAAGATTCTGTGCCTGGAACCAGTCTTTAGGGATGAGCACAGCAGCCCCCAGTTTACCTCAGATTTTGCAATACTTAACTGAGATGCTTCACAAGGGCCTGTCTTTTTTCCTCTATTGAAATCCATGCTTCAGCTATTTCAGCTCACCATAACACAGAACCACCCCTCTTCTCTCATCCTCTGCTCAAGCAGTTTCTCAGAGGGGCAAAGAACTTGAGACCACCCAGGAGAGCTCCTACCCCTGTCTGGGACCTTAACTTTGTTTTGGAAAAGCTCACTCTACCTCCTTCCGAGCCAGCTGCTACTGCAGACTTAAAATTTCTTTCTTGGAAAACAGCCTTCATTTTAGCAATCACTTCAGCTAGAAGGATATCTGAATTACAGGCCCTTATGGCAGTGGAGCCTTTCATTATCTTTCATGCGGACAGGGCATCTCTGAGGACCAATCCATCCTTCATGCCCAA
Organism: Protopterus annectens; assembly: GCF_019279795.1. Taxonomy (NCBI): domain Eukaryota; kingdom Metazoa; phylum Chordata; order Ceratodontiformes; family Protopteridae; genus Protopterus; species Protopterus annectens. The sequence goes on from NC_056729.1 coordinate 851,913,206, forward strand.
GGTGGTTTCCAGTGTGGCTCTTAATCAGTCCATTCATTTGCCAACCTTCATTCCCAATCCACAGAATAAAGGGGAACGGATTCTGCATTCCTTGGATGTGCACAGACAATTTAGATACTTCTTGGACAGGACTAAATCTCGAAGAAAATCTGAACAATTGCTGGTAGCATTTGCTGCAGGGGCAGAGGGGGGAAGGCTATTTCAAAACAAACTATTTCTAAATGGATAAGCCATTGCATTCATTTCTGCTATAACCACCATGGAAAACCTATCCCCCAAGGGATCAGATCTCACTCCACCAGGGCTGCATCTACTTCTGCAGCCTTTCTCAGAGGTGTTCCTACCAGGGATATTCTAGAAGCTACTACCTGGAGTTCTGTACATACTTTCACCAAGCATTATCATTTACCTATTTTCTCTAAATCCAGAGCTGGCTTTGCCACTGCTGTCTTGCAGGGCCTTAATGCTGTATAAACTCCTCTTCCCAACCATAGCTTTGGGAATCTACCCAAATGTAATGACTGCAACAGTGAAACACAAAGAACATAGTACAGTTGTGTACACTTACCATAAATGTAGATGTTAGAGTATATTCACTGTTGCAGTCCTGGTTACCCTCCCTCCAGCACCCTACTTTTCTCTGGCTATACCTCTACTTTCTTTTACTATGCTTAAAAGCCTTTTTGGTGTGTGCTTTTGGTTGGAGGTATATTTTTGTGTTTTTAATTTTATTTGCTCCCCATTGGGGGGGGGCACTTGACATCTGGGGCAAGAAAAACTGGTGTAATGGCGTCGGATGCATGTTTTATACCCCTGACATCATGGAAGAAGGGACAGCAACTGACGAAGGACCCAATACTTTGTTAATCAGGCCGAATGAGGGCAACCTGCCAGCAGATTACCCAAATGTAATGACTGCAACAGTGAATACACTCGAACATGTACATTTATGGTAAGTGTACACAACTGTACTTTCTTTCTTTCTCTTGAAACATCGTTCCTCCTCAAAACATTATTCTGCATGTTCTGTTCACACAATTTCCATTTTTAGATCCCACTTCCAGTTCTTTTCTCTCTGTTACTATATTCACTACTTCTAGTATGGTTGATTTACACTTCACTACTTCTAGTACAGTTGGTTTACACTTTGATTTCCATTTTCTAGTAATTGATTTTTTGGCAGCCACCAGAATTAAACTCTGCAAGGCCTTACTCTCAATAGGCTGTTCTGATTCTATATCACAGTTCAAAAACATTTCCTTAGCTGTGCCAATTTGCTCATCAAGTATTTCTCAGAGTAGTCTGCTGGGAATTTTTCAAGTCTGCCATCTCTTTACACTTCAAAAAAATATATTCCCAATTACCCCAAAGTATAGAAAGTTCTTAACGGTGTGAGTTACACAATTGTCAACACAGTTATTTGTTACATACTGTGCTGTGTATCTAAAACAGAAAACATTCGTAACTAATATAATCCTGTATAGTTTACATCACAAACTTTCCATCAGTATCTGTAGATATTCTTCTAAACATATTATAGATAAAATATTGTATGAGATTCTGAATTGTGTACAGTACTATAATCTTGTGTAACTTGGGTACGTATTTGTACCAAAGTCTCATACACAGGTTGCTTGGGTTCGTTACTGTGAGTGACAGTTTGGCATGCTAGTCATTTGTTTAAGAAATGTCCATGATATGTATTGACTGTTTTGTGTTATAATTTGTATGTAATCTTTACATCGTAGACCTTTTAGTCTGTTGACTGCTTTATGCACATTGAATGTATTTTCCTGTATGCAGATATTTTCTTGTGTTTCTGTGCATGCCAAAGAATTTTTTTCTTTGTAACCATTCTGTATATGGAGTTGCCCGCTTGGAGTATACATTCTGTCTTTACATTGCATTGTTTTTTATCTTTTTGTAGAGTTTTCTCCCCATGCTTCTGCTGACAATGAGCCAAAACAAGTTGATAGTTAAGTTACGAAAAGTAAAAAAAAAATTCCCCTCTGATATGTTAGACAGTTTTTGCTTATGCAGAAGCAGAGTTATTGTTCATAAGCCAGTTTGATGAATTTTGTTAGATTTTATTTTTGTTTTCAGTATGTTGAATAGATGGGCTGTGCAGAAAATGTAGTTTTACAGACATGTTACATATATTTCGTAGTATGAGTTTGTGCAACATTAAAATGCATTAGTTAAAAATGTTTTTCCTCCATCTGAGTGTACCTGAATCTGTTGACTGATGCTCTAGAACTCCCTTCTTTTGTAGGTTGTCCTTTGAGGAGGAGTTCAGTCTTAGTTTGCGAAATGAAATGTTAAATACACTAAATGGGCATGTGATATAAGCTTACAAATTGCCAATTCCATATGCTGAAGTACTTTCAATCCTTTCAGGAGTAAATTATTACTAATTCAGAGACTGTTGCTGACAAAGCCTCGACTATAGAAATTCAAGACGTAGCTAGAGCAGCCTTACAGGTTTCCAGACGCTGCTTAAAATGTGGGTATGATAAACTAGATGCACCTTGCAGAGCAGCTGCCACTGGCTCAGTCATTCACAGACATGCAGAGCTCAGGACTTGGCCACTCTCAGACCAGGTCAGTGCAGGTCTACTGGATACTCCTCTATGCAAGGAGTTCCTGTTTGGACTCCCAGATGAAAAGGTGTTTGAAAAGATGGACAAAAAAAGAAAAGCAAATTAAATCAGTGAGAATTTTACCACCCATGCATAATAGGTAGTACCCTTCCAAGCGATGTCCTCCCCCCAACAGGACAAGAGGAGACCTCCATGTGCAAAGAAGGCCAGAGAGGCCAGAAGGTGGCAGCATGAGCAAACAGAGGCCAGAGAGCTTCAAGAAGCCCATCCAGCACAGAGACCAACTGCGATTATCCTCAGCTTCTCATCCATCTACCCCTACCCCACCCTTCCCTCCTACCCTCTGGCAGGAAGATTCTCCTTCTTCCTACAAAAATAAATTGCAATTACCATAGACCAGTGTGCCCTTCAAATCCTAGAAAGGGCTACTCCATTCAGTTCAGAGAAATTCCCCACTTCCTAGGCATACCAAAACCACCAAAAGAGCAAGAGAGTCTGTTACCACCTATCCTTTTAGACTTGCTACTACAAGGATCCATTCAACCTGTTCCTCCAGGTCAGGAAAGAAAAGGTTTTTATTCAAGGATTTTTCTAGTCCCGAGGAAATAAGGTACCTGGAGGCCCATCTTGGCCTGTCAAGGCTAAACAAATTTCTTTAGGTTCCAAAATTCAAAATGCTAACCTTACAGAAGTTACTCCCTGTGGTCTTCCAGGTTGCATACGATGGTTACTCTAGATGAAAGGACGCTTACCTTCGTGTCCCTATCATACACTACCAAAGAAAGTACCTGCACTTTGTAGCAACAGGCTTGCATCATCAATTCTGTGCTTTACCAGTTGGTCTGTCTACTGCTCCGATAGTTTTCACCAAGTGCTTAGCTCCACTGAAAATGAAAATGGTGGCTGCAGTGGTGCAGCGGTTAGCATTGTCGCCTCACAGCAAGAGGTTCTCCCGTTCCATTCTCGGCTGGAGCGCCTTCTGTGTGGAGTCTGCATGTCCTCTCAGTGGTCGAGTGACATCTAAAGACATGCAGGTAAGTGTGTGCATGAATGAGTGTGCTTTCTTTGAAGGTTGGGTGTCAGGCTGGCAACTCTGCACTGTAAAAATCTGCTGCCAATCATTAGCGGACCGGGGTTCCGCTGCGGCAACCCCTAACCAGGAAAAGCCGAAAGACTTAGCTCCACTGAAAATCCACTGCCAAACCTTAGGGGTTCACATTTACCCTCACCTGGACACAACTGTGTCATCCACAGAAAATCCACAGAACAGACTCTAAATGCCTTACATGTCACAGTGGACTGCTTCCAGAAGCTAATTATCTTTCTAAACCTCTTCACATCTCAAATTCTTTAACAAAGATTCTCTTTCTCAGAGCCTTCATAGACTCTATGCAACAAAACACTTCCCTTCCTTAGGAAGGAATGTCTTTCCTGACAAACTATATAATCAGCTTGCTGCCAAACCAAAAAAATCTCAGCAAGAGTTTTAGGAACTTGGGGGTACATGGCTTCTTGCATACTTACGATCTGTGTTGCAAGAATAACATGAGAAGGCTGCAGTGGTACCTAAAATTAATTCATGGCAAAAACATTCTTAGCCCCTGGAAACATTCCTGCCTCTTTCCATGCCTAAAAAATGAGCTGCTATGAAGGGAAACACAGTTTTACAGAATCCATCTGCAGACTTTTCTGTGCCAGAGACCAACAAGACCATCAATATAGACAGCCCAAATATAGCTTGGGGGGGCTCTCCTGGGTACCATTAAGGTGCAAGGCATCTAGACCCTAGATCAGAGGAAGTTACATATCAACCAAAAATAATTTCGCTGTCTACCTAGCCATGAAAGCCTTTCAAAAGTATAACCCCAGGAACTTTACAAATTTGGACAGACAACACCATGGTCATGTACTACATAAACAAATATCCCTTGTGCAGCCTTGTTATGAAAATGTGGCTGTTAGTACAGGACCTGAAATTACTTTTTATAGCATCTTACATTCTGGGACAGAACAATACCCTGTCAGACTCCTTAAGCAGGGATCTTCTGGGCCCCAGCAAATGGATGCTGAAGAGGGAGACCTTCCTAGATTTAACCTTACAGTGAGGAATTCACGCAGTAGATCATTTTACCTCACACCAAAACCAACTTCAAAGTTTCTGATCCAGAACTTGGCAAGTAGAGACATGGAGGCGAATAGATGCTTTGTCGTTCAAATGGACCAACCTATTACCTTACGTCTTTCCACTCTTGCCCATGATTCCCAGGGTACTGATAAAGGTTAGGAAAGACAGGCCAAGCATGATTCTCATTGCCATATACTGGTCAAGACAACAGTGGATGTTCATCGTGTTACACTGCTGCAGTCATCACACTTGGGTTGTCCTGCCATCAGGCGGTCCCGCAGTCGGCAGGAGTTACAAAGTCTTGGTCCGGTGTCGGTTGCTGTCGCTTCTTACCTGACGTCAGTGCGACAGGGGTATAAAAGAGGCAGCCAATGCCATTTTCCCCAGTCTTTCTTGCCGCACGGTGCCCGAAGCAGAAGCAGTTCGCAAGTGCTGGTTGGCTGACTCCTGAGATTTTCAAATAGAATTTCAGACCGAAGTCTTAAATAAAGCTAAGTACCCCATTGGGGAACCTTTTCTTGCCTTAGTCCGATGTCAGAAAAAGTTAATTGCATTTCTTGTGGAAAGCAAATACCTCATAAGGATTTTCATTCTTATTGTATCCCTTGCCTAGGCCCAGACCATGACGTCACAGGTTGTCGGTTTTGTGCTAGGTTTAACAAACGAACTATTAAACGTCAGTTTGATTTTGCCCGACATTATTTTGGTAGAAAATTTAATTATACCATGCCGTCGGAGCAACCGATGACTGGGATGCATAAAAAGCGCAAAGATAAGGACAGGCAGCAGAGACCCAAACCAGACACCGAGGCCTCTGCTAGGCCAGTCGCCGGTTCTCTGGTTTTCAGTGAGACGCCTACGCAGCCCCTGACGACCGCTGATTTAGAACCCCACCCTGCATCCGACTCCCAAGCGGAGATTGCAGGTCCTCCAGAGCCTTTATCTTTAGGCCATGGCTGATGGGGATTCCGGTGCAGTTGAAAGGCCGTCAATTGCTGAAGGTGTCTTCAGACTGACAACACTTACTATTAAATCCTTTGCAAAACTGAAAACTCCATTAAAAGTAAGGAAGCCTTTACAGCAGTCTCCAGTGCAAGGCCCCATGCCTAAGAAACAGATGCTTAAGATTGCCAAAGACTTAATTACCCTAATCAGGGGTTCCCATCCCCCACCTGACAAAAGGCCTAGACAGGAGGAGGACTACACTTCCTCTGACCAGGTTTCCATTACCTCAGATTCTTCTGAGGAACAGGAGTACTCTTTCCCCCTTATGAAAACTCCGATGCTGAAGAGTCTATTCCTTCAGCATCTCCCCCAGAAGACTACTCTTTTGGGGAAACTTTACATACCATGAGGGAACATTTCCACTGGGAAGGCCAGGATTACTCTGATTCTAAGAAAAGGCTCCGAGAGTCCCTCTTACTACCCCAGCACAGACCCCTTGCTAATCCACTTGTGTTGGACATTGTGGATGATGTTTATTCAGAATCTAGCCTTAACCCAGATTCATTACCTCCTGCACCAGCCAAACCAGACAGATACTACAGAGTTCCTGACTCACATAAATTCCTATATAAAAGCCCTGTTGCTGACCCAGAAACCATTTCCCAGGGTCCCAAAGGGGTTAAGGCCTCTATTGCTAAAAATCCTGTACCGTCTGAAAGGGATTCTAGAGCACTAGACAGATGGGGAAAGAAAGTATATACATCAGCTACTCTAGCTATGAGGGCCTTAAATTGCCAGTTTCACGTGCTGAAATATCAACAATATTTGACGTCTCAATTAAAACAAAAAATGAGCACACATACAGAGCAGCCTGATTACAAAGAAATGCAAGATTTGTTGCATGCAGCAGAACAAGTGGGAAAACATACTTTGCAATGTGGATTTGATTCATTGGAAGCTTCTTGCAGAGCAGCTGTAACAGGGTCTGTCATTCGTAGGCATGCTTCGTTAAAAGAACAAACTTTACCTGATCATGTTAAAGCAAAGTTATTGGATGCACCCTTGCAGCAGGATGTTTTGTTTGGTATGAAAGCAGAAGAGGTTTTAAAGAAAATGGAGGATAAGGCAAAATCTATGCAGACGGTCAAGGATTTTTTACAGGTCCAACCCCCTCATTTCAGCAGAAATTGGCCAACCAAAAACTGGTCCTTTCCAACTTCTGACAGACCACAGAGGGGCAAATACAGACGCCCAAGGGGCAGAGGTCAGCCACAAAGCTCTTACAAGCCACGACAATGGGGTGCCACAACCCACAAAGGAGGAGAAGACAGGTCTCAAACTATCAGAAGACAATCACAATGACTTACCCCTCAGACTGCCAAGCAAATCACTTTTGGCAGCTCCCTTGGGAGGAAAACTTGCACTTTTTGCAGACAATTGGCACCTCATCACAAAAGACAAATGGGTCGTAAGTATTGTAACTCAAGGATACAGGTTCCACTTTCACACTTTACCAAGGATAAAAGGAATGCCAAACCTGCCATCACGTCAACGGGCAGAGGCTCAAACACAAAACACAGCACTCCTGGACATGAGAGCCATTCAACAGGTTCCTTCACAGGAGCAAGGGCAAGGATTTTACTCAAGACTCTTTCTGGTTCTCCGAAAGGACAAAGCCTGGAGACCCATTCTGGACCTTTCAATTCTAAACACATACTTGGAAGTACCCAAATTCAAGATGCTCACACTACAGCAACTTCTTCCCATGCTGGGCAAGAAGGCTTGGCTAGTAACGTTGGACCTCAAGGAGGCATACCTGCATGTCCCTATCAGACAGAATTGCAGAAGATACCTCAGATTTATAGCAGGTACAACTCCTTACCAATTCTCTGCACTGCCCTTTGGCTTATTTACTGCGCCCAGGGTCTTCACAAAATGCCTGGCACTAGTAATTGCATATTGCAGACAAAGAGGAATCCAAATATATCCATACCTGGACAACTGCCTTATTCAAGCAGACAGCAAGGACGTTCTTTTAAAACATCTGGCGTTTGTAAAAAACCTACTAAGTTGCCTAGGGTACACAGTAAATGAAAAGAAGTCAAAATTAGTGCCCTCACAAGACATAATATTCCTGGGTGCCAGCTTAAATACAACAGCCCAGATGGCTTATCTCACGCCAGACAAGCAAGGACAACTGACTCAATACTTCAAAATGATTGCAACAAAGACCCAACTCCCTGCAAGAAAAATTCTGATGGCCTTGTGATTCATGGCATCTTGCATACTACTAATACCATATGCCAAACTGCATATGAGGAAATTACAATGGTACCTGAAAAGTGTATGGACTCAACACAGCCACAGCTTGGAAACAATAATACCACTAATTCCCTGCCTTCAACAGGAGTTTCTATGGTGGGCTCAGGCATGTCACCTCAACAAGGGTCAGCCTTTCACCTTGCCCACAGCCAGGCAAACAATGACAACAGATGCATCGGATTATACCTGGGAGAGCACACATGGCAGGACAGTGTATTCAGGGCAAATGGTCTGCAGATCAAATGCATCTCCACGTCAATCAAAAAGAGATGCTAGCTGTACAAAATGCCCTAACAGCTTTCAAGGACCTTCTACATCCAGGACAACTTCTAATAAAGACGGACAACACCACAGTGATGTGATACATAAACAAGGGGGCACACATTCCTACCCCCTATGCAGGTAAGCAATGACCTTGTGGAACACAACACTGACCTACCAAGTTCAACTACAAGTGCAATTCCTGCCAGGAAAGAAAAATACATTGGCAGACAAACTAAGCAGAAATATCATGGATCCTCACGAGTGGAAACTAGACCCACAAGTATTCACAATGATAACTCAAAAATGGGGGAGCCCAGACATAGATCTGTTTGCCTCCCCCCAAAACTACCAACTGCGAAAGTTTTGCACAAGGACATACCACACACTAGCTTGGAAAGTGGACGCCCTCTCATTCAGTTGGAAAACACTAAGTGTATGCCTTTCCTCCACTGCCTCTTCTGGCAAAGGTGCTGCTAAAAGCCAGATTAGAGAGGCTACAAATGATGCTCATTGCTCCAGACTGGCCACGCCAACACTGGTATCCAGTGTTAAGGAACATGGCTCAAGGCCCACCATGGATTTTACCTCAAATTACTCACCTGCTGACTCAGCAAAACAATCGGATTCTACACAGCCAGCTCAAGACTTTAAATCTGGCTGCATGGCAGAGTATCTAAACAAGCAGTTAACACTTCTCTCTACAGCTGTTACGGATGTCATTCTGGAGGCCAGGAGACCCAGCACCAGGAAAACCTACTCAGATAAATGGAAAAGATTCTGCACCTGGAACCAGGCTAAAGGCCAAAATCCTCTTGTCCCAAATATTCCATAGATTCTGCAATATTTAACTGAGATGTTGCACAGAGGCCTTTCCCTTTAATCTATAAAGATCCACGCTTCAGCTGTTTCAGCTCGTTACAACACGGATCCTCCTATTTTTTCACATCCATTATTAAGACAGTACCTCAGAGGGGCTAAGGACATCAGACCGCCCCGAAGAGCACCTACACCAACTTGGAACCTCAATTTTGTTTTGGAAAAACTTAAACTACCGCCCTTCGAGCCAGCTTTTTCAGCTGCTTTACAATTTTTATCATGGAAAACTGCCCTGCTGCTAGCAATAACTTCAGCACGAAGAGTCTCAGAGCTACAGGCCCTAATGGCAGTGGAGCCTTTCATCATTTTTCATCAAGAGAGAGTCTCTTTACGAACTAACCCTTCCTTTATGCCAAAGGTAGTATCCAGTGTGGCTCTAAACCAAACCATTCATTTACCCAAACCCCCAGAATAAAGGGGAAAGGCTCCTACACTCTTTGGACATTAACAGGCAATTACGTTTCTACTTGGATAAAACAAAGGTTTTCAGAAAATCTGATCAGCTCTTTGTATCCTATGCTGCAGGATCTCAAGGAAAGCCTATATCAAAACAGACAATTTCAAAATGGATAGGATATTGTATCCGTTTCTGCTACACACACCATGGGAAACCTGTATCTGGTAACATTAGGCCTCATTCCACCAGGGCTACAGCAACATCAGCAGCCTTCCTCAGAGGAGTACCAACCAAAGATATTTTGGAAGCTGAAAATTGGAGTTCAGTGCACACCTTCATCAAGCACTACCACTTACCACTATACTCAAAAACCAGAGCTGGCTTTGCCACTGCAGTTTTGCAGGGCCTGCTAGCTTCTCCAAACCCTGTTTAGTATCAACTGCCCAGCCTTAGCTTTGGGATTCAACCCAAGTGTAATGACTGCAGCAGTGTAACACAGTTTTGTACCTACCATAAATGTAGATGTTAGTGTTCACACTGCTGCAGTCCAGGTTACCCTCCCACCTTCCCCTCTTCTTACCTGGGTTTTATCTATAGCTGCCTGTTTATACAATCTCTAAGATGTATTTCTATATCGTGTATTTGCTTAAAGCTGTAGCTGTTGTTTTCTACTTATGTAATTTACTTGGGATTATGTATTGCCTTCCTATTTGGGGGCACCTGACATTTGGGGCAAGAAAAACTGAAGAAAATGGTGCCTGCTGCTTCTTTTATACCCCTGTTGCACTGACGTCAGGGAAGAAGCGACAGTAACCGACGCCGGACCAAGACTTTGGAACTCGGGCCGACTGCAGGACCGCCTGACGGCAGGATAACCCAAGTGTGATGACTGCAGCAGTGTGAACACTCGAACATCTACATTTATGGTAGGTACAAAACTGTACTTTTTCCCCTCATTCTGACTCTCAGCAAAGGAGGATTCCACCCTCTTCCACAGAAGATAGACTTCCTCAGCCAAGTCAGGGGTTTGATATTCCATCCTTACATGGCCACACTCAAACTGACAGCATGGAGGATTGGGTTTTAACACCAAAAAACATTAATTCTCTGAGGTCCTAACCATCCGTAAGGAGGGAAGGAAACCCACCAGGAGAGAGAGAGATACCTAGCAAAATGGAAGAGATTCTTCATCTGGTGCCATAGCAAGAGCACCAGCTCTCCTCAGGTAGACATCAGTTAGTCCTGCAATATCTTTTGGGTCTCTTCTGTCAGGGCCTTATTCTAGCGTTAAGGTGCATGCTTCTGCCATGTCAGCTTGGCCACCTCATTCCCCTTCCATTTACTCTCACCCCCACATGAAGCTGTTTCTAAAAGAGGTCATACACTTGAGACCACCCAGAAGGAGCCCAATTCCTACCTGGGATCGCATTTACCTGCTAGAAAAACTCAACCTGCCTTCCTTTGAGCCAACAGCATCACCTGCCCCTTTAAAGATGCTCACTTGGAAGACCACCTTACTAATTGCTATCACTTCAGCAAGGAGGGTCTTTGAGCTGCAAGCCCTTAAGTGCAGAGAGGCTTTCACAGGGATAAGGTAGCCCTTAGAATTAATCCATTTTTCTTGCATAAGGGGGGTATCAGTACACTATGTAAACTGGGCTGTTCACTTACCAGTTTTCTTTCCAAACTCTCATTATCTTTAACTGGATGTACACAGACAAATTGGGTACTACTCAGGAGAAAAGTTCCAGATAAAGCAAACTAACTGCTGTTGGCTTTCTCATAGGAAAAGAGGGCACACCCATCTCCAAACAAACCATATTCAAATGAATCACCAGTTTAATTAGATTCTGTTACAGTCACCATGGAAAACCCACTTCCTAGTCATGTCAAAGCCCATCCTACCAGGCACTGGACAGCTACCACTGCCTTCCTCAGAGGAGTTTGTGCACAGACCATCCTAGAAGCTGCCACCTTGAAACTGCTTGTACACCTTTGCAAAACACTACCATTTAGGCATCATCTCAAGAGCTAGAGCAGGGTTTGCTACAGCTTTCCTGCAAAACTTTTTCCTAAGGGTCAACAGCATCTCCTACCACCCTTCCACAAGCTTTGGGAGTCCTACTAAAATCAGTACTGTAACACTGACTGCAAAGCATAATGCACTTCTGTCACACTTACCGTAATTGTAGAGGTTGAAGTAGATCAAATGTTGCAGTACAACCTCCCACCCTCAAACCCCTCTATCTGCTTACCCTTTACTTTTCCCCTTACTTGGTACAAGGGAGAGAAACTTCTGCAGCTAGATCCATGTCCATCATCATCCCCTCTCCCCCTCACTTGTGTATTACTGCCCTTGCTGACTTAGACATCCGGTGAGGTTGTGTTAATGTCCATAGGCATCGGACTACTTGTGCACTGCTTAGGTAAACCTGAAGATTGTTCTGATGGATGGTGGTCCTATACATTAATGTCCAGGTATTGGTACTTGGATATCCATCGACTAGGAATGATGTAAATAAAGACTGAAAGTTGGGTTGGTCACTGGCTTCTGCATGGCAAGAAGACCCAATAATCATTACTCCAACACTGATCTACTCAAACATCTACTGTTATGGTAAATGTGACGCAACTGTGCTTTTCTTTCACTGCATTAAATTACTTAGCTTTGTGCTTGGCTGATGGGTAAAAGGAGTCCTTTGTAACAGAACCATCTCCCACCCCCTTTCTGAAGGGAAAAAAAGGCCCTTGCTGTAAGAAAGGGGCTGTTTTTGTTTATCCCACTTACCTGTTTAGCAAACCAGTGTGTAAATTCCTTGTTACAAAACTTAAAGGTCTGACATTAAGTTGGTTGCTTATGTATTTGTCATTTGCTATGAAAATGGAGCAGACTATAAATATTGAATGGATAGTTTTTAATTGAAACATGGGACTGACCATTAGACTTCAGCACGAAAGCAGATGCAGTTTGTGTGGCGAGTTCTTTGCTGAGGAGCTAGTTTCTCTAATTAGCATGATTCAGTTTCTCCATTATCCTAAGATGTTTCTTTGCCTTTGCCATCTGTGAGGCAGTTTTTCTGTGTAAATAAAAGTTGTAAATTTAATGGCAAAATAATATTACATTCTCACAAAAATAAGTAGGCAAAGAAGGGCCATTTTAAGTTGCAGGTGGTAAAGTCATATATATATATATATATATATATATATATATATATATATTTTTTTTTTTTTTTTTTCATTTGGAACATCTGAATTAAAATATTTTAGATTCATGAATACATTGTGAGGGTGGTACTCTGACCTGGGAACTTGTCAGCAGAAGTAGAATGGGGAAGTATATTGTCCTTTAATGGAGTAATTCAGTACAAATGACATCATTTGCTACAAGGCTTATTGCTGGTTTTATTACACTGTAATGTCTATTCTGACCCCATATGTCCTCCAACTTGACATCCTTGTTGATTTTTCACCTCTTTTTCAGGTTAACTGTAGTATTTTTTTAAATACACTTAATGGTGTAAACCCGCTAGACACAGGTGACCCTTTTCAGGAGCTGAGTTTTAAGCACTGTCTGGGCAAGTGACTTGATCAGACTTGTGCATTAGGCAAATGGAAGTAGAAGGAATTGAACCCTATACCCTTCCCTGCAGGAAGCAGGCTGTCAGTAGCTCAGAACCTTAGTCCTTTACACTGTCAGACAGTTGTTGAACTTGGTGATTAATTGCAAAGGTCTTAACACTGCCTTGCTTGTGTCTTTCAGCTTTTCCCGGTTAGGGGTCGCCACAGCGGAACTCCGGTCCGCTAATGATTGGCAGTTGATTTTTACGTACTGGCTTGCCAGGCCTGACACACAACTTTCAATGAAGGTACGCCCATTCACGCATGCCTCCACACAGAAGACACTCTAGCTGAGAATTGAACCGGACAGCGTCTTACTGTGAGGCGACAATGCTACTGCAGCACCACTAAACTATCTTATTTAAAAGCTCATGAGAGAATGAGTGTACTTCTCACTTGTGTAATTAAATTGTGACATGCACCTCTAAAGTACAGACAGAGTAAGAAACTAATGAGCTAAAAGTTTGTCAAAGCTTCTCCTGCACCTGGTTTGCAACTGTACATAAGCTCTCTGTGCTCTTTGTGATAATCATTCTGTGCCATGGAGGTGCATAGCATTCCTTGCTTTACCTGTGTCACCTGTATCTCTTGTCATTACGTTCTGAAGCATAACTTGTGCTTAATGCTTGAATATTTGTTTTGTAAAAGAACAGCTCATTCCTAAAGGCAGGAAATTGTACATGTGCTTTGTGTGTTTTGCTATTCCAGTCATAATGTGGATGTAGCCATCTGTGGTTGTTGGTGCCTGGTCTGAAAGAAACAATCCTGGCAGAGGACGTGTTTGTTGCCAGTGAGTGTCAAGGCACAATTCTTTAATGCCTCACTTGCCAAGGACCTGCTCCTTGGGCTTTTATCTTTAGTTGTCTTCAGGAGATTGGAGGAGATGGGGAAGACCATGGAGCTGATAAAGCATGTCTTATCCTTTGTTCCCTGTGTATCGTAAGAGTCAGTATCATCATTACTGGAAGCAAGACAAAGGGATCCAGCCTGAAAATATGGGTGGTCAAAAGAAGAGGTGTCCACAAATAGGCAAGGGGAGAGTTTTCAGAATTTTGGGTCTCACAATACAGTCCATACTCCATTTTCACCTATGACCATTTTCCAAAGGTGTGTCCCTTAATTTCGGACTGTATCTCTAAAATGGTTGAACACTTTTTTCATGAGGTTTTCAAGAAATGTTGCCGACACTGTTACAACTACAGTTCTGCTCCTTCCTCTGACTCTTCTTTAGAGGTGCATGCCTCGGTCTGCAAGTTGCTCTTAAAATGGGTTCCTACATTTAAAGGTAGAAGAGCAGTTAACGTTTTAATAAAAAAAAAAGTGTGGTGTGTGTGTATACATGTATGTATGTATGTATATATATATATATATATATATATATATATATATATATATATATGTGTGTAGTATATATATATATATATATATATATATATATATATATATATGTATATAAAATGTATGTGTATAATATACACACACACTTCATCATATATTAAAATGTTCCCTTCTACTTGAATACTGCATCACAGCACTTAGTGCAGCAATGCATTTTTCAAGAGTCTACCGGTATTTGTTTGGGTTGTTGTTTTAATAAAAAGCTTTGCCCGTTTTTTTTTTTTTTTTTTTTTTTGGAAACCATGTCTCAAATAAAAAGAGTTTTCCCAAGTAATGTTATGTCAAGCAGGGTTTTATAGACTTCAGTAGACATGTGTCTGCGCAAGCGCAGTAATCATCCATTAGATGCATCTTTGATGCCTCTGTTTTTTTTTCTCCGAGTTGATGTTATGAAGGTTAAAGATCACCCTTACTCCTCAGTGGCATCAGCACAGGAAAGACACATTTCAAAGAGCTTTTGCCTTTTCTTTTTCTTGTGGATTTAGTAATAAAAAATGTCACTATTAGAATGGAAATTCTAATAGTCACTTCCTGCAGTACATACAGTGGTGCAAAAGGTAAGGTGAGCAAACTTGACAAAGCACATCATGCAAATAAAACTTTTTTACAGAAATGGATACACTTTCAAGATCGTAATACCAACATTTTATATATATATATATATATATATTTGTGTTTTGATAGCTTTTTACTCTGAGCAGAACTGAAAAGCTACACATTTTCAACTGAGTGATTAAGTGTGCAACTTCTCAATTTCCAAAGGTCATTATGTGCCATATTCAACACATTTTTATGAGATGTCAAAGCGAATACCCCTGAATAGTGCCACCTTAATGATGATGTATTCAACTTGCAGCTTTTGGGTGAAGCGTTCAACTCATCTGAGATAATTTCCAACCAAACCAGCTGTAAATTAGTCTTAGACCACTTTAGTTTTTAAATCAGTGAAGACCCTAGTATTTGAAGCTATGAGCAAAGTTTGTACAACCATTTGGTTAAAAGAACATTTGTATGAATAATTGCACAGAGTGGCTTAGATGAGGCCAACCTTTACTTCAACTAAGTATTAAACAGAGTTCTGTAGATTATATACCAAATAGTTTTAGGCAGTTTCTTCCACCTCACAATATCTATTTCAGGCAATATGCTTAAGTCTTTTTAAATTTTTTTTCATGCTAAGTTTTCTTTAGGTAGTATCATTTAACTGATTTAATTTTTGAAGTGTTTATTACACTGTCGTTTAGAAGTATTTTAATAAGATCCTTTTGCCCCTAGTGAGTTCCATTCAGAGAGTTGCTTGGAAGGTCATTCCCAGACATATTGTTTGTTTTTCCTTGGCTGGCTGTTCTCTGAACTAATAACCCTGCTTTATTGTTTAGAAGCAGTAGTATGTGTTAGCAGATTGGTGTGTTCTTAACAGCACTTTGTGGTATTTAGCGTACTGGGTCTGACAGACCTGAGGCCTCTCTCAGAATATTTAAGTGTCTTACTTTTCCATTAGAGATGTCTTTATTGAATGCAACCAGCCATCTGGTGTAGCGTGACAATTTGGGTAATCCAGAGTTATTGCTGTTGTAGTGTTTAACATGACACCATCCCTGCAATTACTTTATAGGGAACAGTCTAATAAGCCATCTAAGTCATTTGTGTAAGAACATAGGGACAAATATATATATATATATATATATATATATATATATATATATATATATATATATATATTTTGAGTGATCAGTCATTGGATACAAACATAAGCTACAACTGCATGCTAAGGGTTTCCTAACTAAAAGGAAGGAGGGTTCTTAAGGAAAAACTCAGGACCTGTCTGTCAAGACGTTCTTGTTAGTCCAGCTGCTGTGACATCAGCATGGAATGCTAGAGATCTTGGATTCGAATTCCAAATGAGAGTTAATGTTTTCCTTTCATATTTCCATAATTCTAACAATGAATAAGCAGAAGGCTTTATCTGCATTTCTGTGTATGTTTATAATTTGACCTTAATCACCATGCTAGGGGGGCTGCTAGTTTAAAGGAAAAAGGAGTTATTAAGGGAAAGCTCAGCACCAATTTGACCAGAGGCTGCTGTTTAGTCCTAGCAATGGAAACAGCACCAGCATGGAATGCTGTGGAGGCTTTCTATTCAAATGTCAAAGGAGAGTTCACGTTTTCCTTTCATATTTCCATGAACTAAAAACAAAGGACAACTGTTAAATTTCTGTAAGAATTTTTTTCAGTCCTTTTCTTTCTGTGGAATGCTTTTCCATAATTTATGTGACCTTCTGTTTGAGGTACAAGAAGAAGTCTTACTTTGAGTTGACCTCCCTGTATTTTTGTACCGAGCCTGAAGTTGCTCATTATTGATGAGTGCACTACCCAGGTAAACAAATATAAATAAATAAATGCCTATTTCTGTGCATTGTAGAATTGTTCAACTTTTCTCACTGCCTTTTCGTAGTGATTTTCCATTTTCAAACTATTCTGAAATAATTATCCTGAGATCCTTCCTGCTTTTGTTGCTTGAAACACAGCTTTCTCTGCAGTGTGTATTACATTGCAGTAGTCAGGATGCAACTGTGATAAGAATTTTTGCCCTGAAGAGGGGTTCTGTTTAATGCTGGCCTCAAACTATTTTATTTTGTAAACAGTGTGCTATGGTCATCCTTTCCTCAGATGACTACTTTGTCTCATTTATCACGTCAGACTTAAAAGTAACCGTGACCAGCAGAGAAATATAAGTAATTTATGAAATCAGCGCGAACGTTGTCTGATAAGTATAGCTGCGTGCTACTCTTCCTCGACGTCATTAGCGAATTATGTAGTACGTACTATATGCTTGTTCCTTAACACAGGGACAAGACGTACCTTAGTACTGCAGTCACTGAATAAGTTAATAAGCCTTTATTTATTGTGTTATAGTTTGGGAGCCACTTTACTAAAGGTAAAAAAAAGTCTGACACGGAGCACCTGTCCTGGATAGTGCAGAAAGTGGGGGTGTTAAATGAACGTGGGTGCTTTGTTTACAAGATGGTAGTAAACCACCTTTCTTTGTCGCTAGGCTGCGTGAAAACCCTCGTACTTGTTTAGAGGCCATAAAGTATGATGATTACCACACGCCACAGTACTACCTGTGATAATGGTAGTATCAAGGTGGACTTTACAGAAAGGTGTAGAGAAATGTATTAAAATGAAACCAACTTAATGGGTCTCTAAGAAGTAGAATATGGGGTAAGTGAAACATCATTTAGTAGTGTAGGAAAAAAGGGAGGAGATGTTTGATGTCCAGTAACATCTAGATTAAATTTTATTTTACCTGTTTGTTGATTAGGTAAGCCCACTGGACACGGGTCTTCCTTTTCAGGGGCAGCCCAGGCACACTGGTTAAGTGACTTAACTGTGTGTCACAGTAGTCAAATGGAGGTGGAAAGAATCAAACCCTGTATTATTGACACAAGAAGCAACTTATTAACAACTCAGAACTGTAGTAATCTGCACTAACTGCTAGACTTGTAAACGAACTAGCTAGCTAACTGCCAGATTTAAAATAGGGAAGATTGGTAAGTTCATGTTCTACATAGTTCTAAAGTGGATTTGACAAATGGTTTAGGCAGGAGCTCACAACATGAGCTTCTATTTGCTTAAAAATAATTGCGAATATTTTACATTTGTGCCACGTTAAGACAGCAGAGTTTATTTATTTGTTTATTTATTGTAATGGGAATGGATTTACTGTATTGGTTGTAAGAAGATTCACATGGATGGAAAGGAAAAAGCAAACCATACCAAATAAGTTACCAGAAGGAGGCAGAAACTTAGCAGAGCTCAAAAGGCCATTTCAGCTGACTGGGCATGTAACAGAATGCCAACACTCTGCACTGGGTGTAACTGTATGCAGACCCCTACTGTACATGGTTTTGCCACACAATTGGTGATGCACTTTGTACCGTCCTTAAAATTGCATTTCCATTCACTAACACTGTCATGATCTTCTTCACCATGTTTCAGATTGTGTTTGTGGCTGTACCACTAGATGGTAGGCACTCAACTTTATGGCAATACATACCTCGAGTGCGCCTCATTCTGAATTTTAAAAATTGCATGTTCCACTCTGTTCATCAGTAAAAGAGTTTTACAGACATTCATTGTTATTTTAACAAATTTATGTGGTAAATGTGTAATAGTACAGAGTTATATTAATGCATCAAAAGAATCTTTACTAAGTATTTAACCAACAAAAAAAAAGTTAACCGCGCATCGTAGTTGAAATCACTAGCATTCCACATTTTGCCCATTTGTTCCACATTGTGAGTGGTAGTGTTCCACATTTTGGACACTGAGGATTGAGAAATGTGCTTATTTAGTGGAATGTTTTATAAAGAGGAGCCTCACTAAGGGGTCTGGAGGACCACATGCAAAACCCAGGTCACATCTTGACCAGCAGTGGTGGTTAGAATCTGGAGTCAGAAATGCCAGAAGGAAGGGATACATAATCACAATTAGTTTCTGTTGCTTATGGTTTAGTTATATTGGGAATGAAACATTTCTTAGAGTTTCTTTTTGTTATGTAATCTGAAAAGCATCAAATGCTGCAAGGTAGGGAAACGCGCTGCACAGTTAAGCATAACAAAAAGAGATGTACCTGAGTTGGTGACAGTGCTAACCCAGGTGAATGTAAAAGCTCTCATGGCACTTTTAGAGTAGGGAAGGTCCCCAATGCCCTAGCCAAATTACCCCTTGTCATTATGGATACCACTTTGGGTCTCCCCTGAAGAGAGGCCATTACCAAAGTTGGATTCACAGTTTTAACAAAATGGAAATAAATATATTTCCCAGCATCTTTTATATTTTGCTTGCTGTAAAGGGTCATTGTATGATCTGACCTTTTCTTGTGTTGTACTTGGATATGATCTTTTTTTTGTGATATGTCCTGGTTTTCTAAATGAATTTACTTATGTGAGTTCTTACCTCAGGCAAGTGCCGTACAGAAGTATCTCTGAAATCAGAAAAAAAAATAATTTTTTGTGTAGCCGCTGCTGCATTATATTTTAGGATACTGATGTCATGTTTTTCTGTTCTATAACCATCTTTATTTTAACTTAAGATTTGTAACAGAAACTGTTGTGTATATGCTAGCAGTCTAAGTGCAGGGACAGTTCAGTACAGAGAGTTAAACAATTCTAGGTTTTTGGCCTATGTGGACCAGACTAGCAGCTGCCTTTGGTTCCTCTCCCCGATCTGTGATGGTAAGAGTCAATCCTGCCCCCCCCCCCCCGTCCTAATCCGAAACCCTCCTTTTAGTCCACTGTTTCATTCCCTTAGTCTTGCTTTGCTGAATGTGCGACTGAGCAAGCCCTTGAAAAGAAGCTTATGTTTACCAAGTTTACCCGGCTAACGAATAAATAAAAAAAAAAAAAAGACTCGTTTTCGTGCAAGCACTATATTTAGAGATGCATACACATTTTTATTTGTCTGCATATTTTTCTAATTGAGGAAACATTTTTGCGAGTATTGTATTTTTAACGTGGCACAGATGCATGTATTTATATATGCCAGGAAAATTCTAGAACACATATGCATGGTAGGAGGTGTGTGTGTGTGTGTGTGTGTGTGTGTGTGTGTGTGTGTGTGTGTGTATAGATGGTTCTGCAAAGCCAATGGCACTTTCTTCTCAAAATCTTAAAACTGAAATTCATAAGAGATGCTGCTTTGTTTTATCAGATGGCCAAAAACTGTGTACATGTTAGGGATCTTTAACATTTGAATCGGCTGTTCCCAGAACATTTTTAAGAGTAGCTTTTAAGGTGTACTGCTCGTTTACCTACAGGTCTGATGCCTTTGTGGGCATGCAGTGGTGCTGCAAGGGCAATACACCTACCTCTAAGGTAACGTGTCCTTCTTGCCTGCCCACATTCAGCACCAGAGGCTCTTGTTTCAGCCCCCAGTATCATTACGGAGGCTCATAAAGCTGCTGTGCTCCCTCCCTTGGAAGAGGGGAGCAGGCTGTTGACTCCATCATTCCTGTTCCATTTTCCCAGCTCCAACAGGTACTCCAGCCTTTAAACAGCTGGGCTGTAGTCAGCATTTTATCCCTGTACACTACATATGCTACATAGGTGGCTTTGTAATATATGAAGATTAGCAACACTTCTGACAAAACAGCTTGTTCCTCCCCCAGAGAAAAAAATGGGATTGTTGCATGCTGTTTGCTTAGGACTTTACAAGTTTGGGTGAGCAAACACAAACTGGATTATCTATTAATTTGGTACACACTTGTGTAAGGAGAGTAACCTTGGTAGGTATTGTATTCCACTAGTAACAGTGGACTTTTGTCTTGGTGACCTGTCCATGCCCTGATATATATTTTTTTGCTGTCTTACATTGCAGAAGACTGGTGACAGCAGGAGTCCAATGCCCTGAAAGTGCCAGCACGTAGTCCGTTATGTGCCTGATGATGTGGGTCCACTACCATGGGCTACGGTTTCATAAGAAGCAGGTTGTAATAACTTAGACCACATATGGCACACATGAAGGATATTCACTGTGTGACACCTGGCTGAAGAAAGTGTGTTTTCAACATCAAATTATTAAACCTCTTTTTGTGACCGAGGAAGGAAACGGTTCATTTCCACAAACAAAGTTGCAGAAGTTTTTTTTTTCTTTTTGGTTGCACGTTGTCAGTTTGTGGTTGGAATGTGATGGGGGTGGGTTTAAAACAAATTGTAGGGAGGGGCAGCACTATCTAAATGGCAGCCATAGTGCAGCCTGTTCCTCACAGTTCTTTTTGCAAGAGTTGTATCCTAAAAGTCTGCTACTGTTAATTTGCTCTTCCTATCCACATAAATGGGTGTGCTCGGAGAGCAGATGGGAAGGAATGCTAATTACCTTGGTTGTGGTATTGGGATTGGGCCTTTGTGGTTTCCTGATAATTGACAGATTGTATGAGCAGTCTGTCATGGAGAAGCATCAGACTGATTATGTAATACAGTAAATGGGTTAAAGATAGATGAGTTGCTAGAAGTGGGAAGTGTGCAAATGGTTTTGCTGGAGACAACATTCAGGTGTAGCACTCTGACTAGCTGCTTCAGTAAGTCAGCACTGTGCTCTGAAATGTGATTTCAGGAGTGCAACATGATAGGCTAATGTGCACATGGTCCGCTGCTGAGGCACTTAAGGGGCAAGTTGCTAACCTGTACTTCACAATTCTTCATTGCAGCAGTTTCTGTTTGCTTTTGAAGTACAAGCCATTGTCCTGTTCATTGTAGTCATCCAGTGTGGACCAATGGCCTTGTTACAAAACGCAGCATGTTATAGTGTGCTGCAGCAGGGCTTTATCAGTCTTCACTCCTGAAATTTAAAACTTTTGCAACTACTTATGAATTCCCTAGACATGGGAAGGCCCTATTAAGTTTAATTGTGTTGGCTGTCAAATCTGTTACAATAAAATGGAAATCAAAATCTAAGCCAACTGTATTTGATGTATTGAATGCTGTAAAAGAGGGAACAGAACTGGAAGAGGAGGTATCTTTAGGAAAGAAAAGCTGCAAATTACGTAGAATTGGAATTTTTTGGAACAATCCCTGCAGCATATAATGTTCAGGAAGACGTTTGAGGATTAAGGGAAGACGGGAACTGTTGGAGTGAAAGACAGTGATAAAGAAAACATGTCGTGTATAATGTGTAAATGGAAAAATGTTAAGCCATATTAATAAAAAAGCAAACCATATCGTTTTCTTTTCTATTAATGTATGTGTAAATGTGCCTTAAGTGATAATTTAAAAAAGATGTTTTAAACAAAAAAAGTTCATCTTTATTGTCGAGTGTGTAGCTGCGATCAGATAGGGAAGGGTGCACATCAATCTTGCAGGCAAAAACCTGCAAGTACTGAAACTCCTGCTCCCTCCCTGTGTTTATACAGAAATTTTTGTCATGCTTGCTTTTTGAAATGATGTGGATCATTGTTTCCCACTGTATTGAAACTCATAATCCAGTTTTATGCCAGCCTAGCTGCCTTAATCTTAAGCAAGTGCTGCATTTCCAAGTTCTTCTCTGTCTGGTGTCCACATTGTCACAGCTCTTTTATTGTTCAAAATGTTGGTGTGATGTAGACAGATGCTTCTCATAAAAGGTGAATTATAATACAGTCGGTACGATGAGTTGGCAGGTTTCTGTCTCATTTGTACCGGTTACAGAAATTCCTGCAGGTGTGCCATTCTGAAGTATTCATTTCCTTCCCATAGTTTGGGTTGCCTTTTGTGCAACTGTACCTCAGGAGCTAAATCCAAAACAGTTTTTGCAGTGACAGTACTACCCATTACTGTATAGTGTCATGTTTCTGCAAATTATGGAGTGGCAAATTGCCGTTTGTGACTGCCTACTGTTTGCAGTGAATTGTTGTTCTTATTGTATTGTGTGGTATTTGTTCTTTGTACTGTGTGTAACTGGATCTCATTTCGCTTACCTGCTGATTGTGGTTTCTTTCTTTAACTCCTGTTAAGCCTGTTTTTGTCAGTAGTAGTGAACTGGAGAACAATTGAGTAAAACTGAAGGTAATATAGTCATAATAGTGGACAAGTCCATGTTTGCACAAGAACACCTGTTTGTGCACATTTGTTAGTAATTGCTGATTCAGCAGCAGGTTTGCTAGTATTTCCTTTGGGCTCATTGCCAACAGTTATTTATTCATACACACTTTTGTTTTCTCTCTGCAGCTTTTCTTTTCTGGGCTGTCACTGAAAAGGAGTCTTCTTGGCTTTGGCTCAGTCAGCCTATCACAAGTTATCAAAAAAAATAAATAAGTTACGTACAGGGCAAATGATGTTTTTATTTGTGTATATTCAGTCAAGCATTGGACTAAGACATGTTTTCTTGTGTTTGCAGGATTGATTACTACCACCACAAGGAAACTGGACCGTGAACAGCAAGCTGAACACATCCTTGAGGTAAGCTTTCAATGGTACGAGTTTTTTTTTTTTTTATTATTATTTATTTATTTATTTATTTTAGATGCACTCCTTTTTTCACTTTTACTGTAAAGGTACACGTGTATTCTTAGTGCAGCTTTCTGGATATGCGTCCATAGATTAGTGTGTCATGTAGTAAAGACTTGTGCTGTACCAAACACCTTAGTTCCTGCCATTTGGAGGAAGATTTCAGACTTGAGGAAGTAGGTAACCCTAGAACTCTTCCGAGTGTTCTTCATAAGATATTATGAGAGCAGTAAAAAGATTAGCTTCTATTCATGGAAGCAGATGTTGAGCTCACTTAGTAAAAGCAGAGGTGTATTTTTTTTAATCATTTCATACGTTTGGTCAGAAATGATAGTAAATGTAAGCCTTGCATGATTGTCTTGCTGTTAAATTGATTTCATTTAAGTTAAAATACTTGTGTGTGTGTGTGTGTGTGTGTGTGTGTGTGTGTGTGTGTGTGTGTGTGTGTGTGTGTGTACGCATGCATGCAGTTTCTTCTATGCTCAGTGAGTTTGCTAAAATGAGTAGCAGATCACACAAGCTGCAGAGGTTCATGTGCGGTGATGGCACTGCTTCAGATTTAGCAGACAGATTTTGTTGTATTTAATGGCTTTGTAATTTCTTTTGTAGTATATCTGCTTGTTCCAGCAATATTTTTTTGGGGATTTGATGTCTGGGAAGGAAGAATTTAAGAATGAGAAGCAGGGATATACACTACTAAGGCAGTATGATTTTTTTAAGGACATTTTATTTTTCTCTGTCTGCTGACAGTGTAGCCCTCCCAATATGATTGTGTCCATATGTTTCTCTGTTTAATGGGAAACTAGCTAAACATGAGAGAGGCAGGCATTCAGTCAGCCATGTTTCATATTACTTAATCCTTCCATTGACAGCTGATTTGCACTTTTCTGTATACAAGTCCCTGTTTTACCGTCTCTGTGCATGCTTCCACATACACACTGTGAAGAATACAAGTAAATACATACTGTGCTCCTATTTTTCCATTGCATGAAGTCAGTTCTGAGGCCTAGACCACTACCCAGGGTGAGTGAGCTGGCATCACTTATTCACTCCACCTTCCCTTTGCCAGCTCCTTCACTGCCTAGGTTATTAGCTAGCCTCATTTAGTCTGTTTCACATTCAGGGCTGTATTCCTTTATGCCATGGAGAGAGCTTTACTGCACTAAAGCTTTTGTAGTTTAACATATTCACAGAGCAGATTTGCAATGTAGCTGCTCATTTCTGAGTTACTTTGGTGTAGAGTTGATAACTGCAGTACTATAGTAACATTCCAGGCATTGTACAGTGCACACTACAGTTTCATCATACATTGTGGTGTTAATAGCAAGTACAAGTGAGGTCAGAAGGATTTATCACTGAGATCTAAAGTTTTTGATATAAGTCTGTTTAGTGCTTTGGGGGTTGAAAGGAGCCAGATGTGCGCTCCTTACCTGCTGTTTTTTCATTGTTAAATCCAGATATTTGCTGGATACTAGTGTTGTAGCTGTGTATCTGTCTGCCCTGTTACCTGAACAGTTGTTGTAGGGCAGATGTTCTCTTCATGGATCATTGTTGTAGTTATCACTGTGGGGGCTGTCTGCTGCTGTGTCCAACGTTAAGCGCAGGTTTCACAGCTTGACACACTTCCACCATAGCTGAACTGACTTTACCTTACCTCCTACACCTTTATGCACCTGTGTTGTATGTGTGGCATCCACCCACTTCATCTTCAGTTCTTCACATGATTGTTACAAGAGTGTTTGTGTTGTATCTGGCATGTATCTTAGTCTATGACTCAAAGCATTGAATAGATAAGAAACCTGTTTGGGACCAGTTTTCTTTCCTTTTCTCTCTGAGTTGGCTGACTTGTAGTTTTTCAAGCAGACAGATGTCTGATATATGAAGGTGCAAGACATGTCCTACCCATAAAAGGCAACCAGGTGTACCTACAGATATCAGATTCTACGTAAAGATTACCATCTCTGGTATTTGTAGTGCTTCTGTGTGAATCACAACATAGCTAACCACAAAGCTATAGAGAAGACAGAAGCCAGTAGCAGGGTGATGCAGGTATCCCACCCAGAAAGAAGAAAGGGGAGACTACAAAGAAGCATGTCCTTAAGGACATGGAGATGGAGAGCCTTGAGCTAACTAATTTGGAGACCCTAAGTCTGAGTGCATTACTGTGTTAGCAGAGAGGTATGTAGCATATGGAGGCATGCTTCCACTTGGAAGTTGGCAGTGGTGGAGCGGGGATCCAAAGGGGGTGACTAGAAAACTGAACAGTCTCCAGACAGCTGAGGGCTAGAGGGGGTTCCCAGGCAGGAGCAAATCAGCCTCCTGTCTCCCCTGAACAAAAGAGAAAGAGAAGATGCAAGAGAGGAGAGGGAGTGGGAATCCAGTAAGATGCAGATAGTAAGATCTCCCCTAACAGAAACTTATTGTTCCATATGTACTGCAAGTAGGTGCCCAGAGTTATGAGTCAGCTCCATTATGACCATCTGCAAGATTTTACACAAGACTGTCTGAAATTGCGTATGTCTGATGTGACCCATCCTTTGAATTGGTGCCACTGTGGTCAGTCTCCAGAGGTCAGGAATGTGTTCTTGTGTTTACATTTTATTTTACATTCTAGGAATTCCAGTTAGTTTCCTTGATCCTTTGTAGGAAACTATGGAGTATCAAGAACAAGTGAAAAGCACCAATAAAGCAAAGCAGATCCACAACCTGGAAGCTGGCTCTGGAAGCCCAGAATAAAAAGTTGATGAAATGCTGATATTCCTTCTTCTGCAAGGCAGAAAATGAAAGGCTGCAACTTACATAAAACTTTCTTGCTTTAATAACAAACAACAATCTCCTCAAGCGCTTTCGCTCAGCCTAGTGCTGAGCTTTTTCAAGATACAATAAAATCAAGCTGGTTGTTCTTTATATACATAGTCAAAACTTGACCAATAATTCAATTAGTAAATGAGAAGGTCTAATTAACCCTTCAAATTACTTGCTGGTACAAAACCTGCTTGCAGGCAAACCATTACTAAGCACAACTCACTGCAATGTCCAACAAAGTATACGCATAAACTTAATAATCAATTGTTGGTGTATGCACAGATTGCCATAAAAATATACAGTGTTAAAAATATGCAATATTAAAACTATGCAATGTTAAAACAATATTCAAAAGCCAATATTATATACATGCTAGTATGTTAAAAATATTAAAATGTGCTGTTTATTCAGCAAAATTTTATTTCTATATGTAAACCCTGAAAACACTAGAAAACCGAAAATTCATAATTTAGCCTTCCTTAACCTCAGGACGCTGCTAATGCTGCAAGCGTCATTGAGCCCTGTTCGCCTTCCTGCATCTAGTCTTAGCTGCCATAATAACTCTTTATATTCTAAAAGAGACCCCCAGCCCCCCCCCCCCTTTCATCCAACCTTAGCTGTTCTAAAATAATGAATTTAATTTCCATGTTGGGACAAAAAAGAGAATGTCTATAAAAAGCATTAGTTTCCTTTTTCTTAATTATATCATACTGATGCTCATAAATACGTCTTCTGGGGAATGTCTATAAAAAGCATTAGTTTCCTTTTTCTTGATTATATCATACTGATGCTCATAAATACGTCTTCTGAGGGTTCTTTCAGTCTTTCCTATGTAGAAACTTTTACATCTAGTACATAAACCTAAATAAACAATAAATTTGGCATTGCAATTATAATGTCCCCTTGGCTGATATAGGAATTTTCTTGATGGTAAATATAACCTATGTCCATTGAATATAGCCGGGCATTGCTTGCACATTCCACATTTGTATGTACCTTCTTTTTTATTATCACTACTTGCCATTGGTTTGTTCTGGTTCATCTCTAGCATTTCTTTTAAATTGGTACCCCTACGTCTAATGAATCTAGGAAACTCTGGAATCATATTACCCAACCTATCGTCCAGTCTTAGGATCGGCCAGTATTTCTTTACACTGTTTTCCACAACCTCATAATCAATACTAAAAGTATGGATGTATCCTTTTTGTTCCTTATTCTGCAGGCTACTGCCCACCTGGCATATTGATGTGCCCGTAGTGTCTAGGAGAGGTGGATATTTTGTTTCCCTGCACCTAATAATTTCTGTCGCTAGCTCTTCAACAAGAAGGCTTGGATACCCTCTTTCAAAGAATCTTTCTTTTAGGAACCTAATTTCCTCCATAAACACCTGCTTTGTGTTGCACATTCTGGAGGCACTGATAAATTGCCCCTTGGCTATGCCTCTTTTTTGATATTCAGGGTGGTTACTTTGAAAATGCAAAAAAGCATTTGAATAGGTGGACTTCCTAAACACACTTGATATGAACCTATTGTTAACTTTATCTTTAACCAAGTGCACATCCAAGTAATTCAAGCTGTCAAAACTCAATGAGTGTGTAAAGGTTAGAAAAGAAGTAGTGCTGTTGATGTAATGAAAAAATTCCTCCATATTTGCCCTAGCACCACTCCATACAAGACAAATGTCGTCAAGAAATCTGACATAATGCTTGATGTACTGTGCCCACTCTGTGCCAAAAATATGTGTTTTCCCATTTATGCAACACTATGTTTGCATAAACTGTGGCACAGGCCGCCCCCATTGCAACACCTGATTTTTGCCTGTAGAAATGACTGTTGAAACAAATGAAATTATTTTCCAGGATTAGTTCCATTAACTCCACCAACAAGTTTGTGGTGTTGGAAGTAAGTTTCGCCTCTTTAACTAAAACATCACTAAACCATTTCAGTCCTGTAGAATGAGGTATACTGGGGAACAGTTGAACAATGTCTATAGTTACCAGCAATAGATCTGGATGGTATGCTAGGGATTGCAGACCCCAAGAAAATCCCAAGAATCCCTGCAGATGTACTTCAAAGAAGCAGCAAATTGCTTCAGAGTGTGGTCTATAAATTTCCCAATCGGTTCTGTTATACCTCCTTGCCCAGATACTATAGGTCTGAAGTGTAGGGGGTCAAGACCTTTGTGTGTTTTCGGGATGCCAAATATTACAGGAATTCTTGGCTTGGCAACAATTAAAAAATTATACAATTTTTCATTAAAAACCCCTTGCAAAAGATGGTCATATAAAATGAAAGAAATTCTTGAGTATGCCATATGTAACTCATTCCTGGACACCTGTTCATACTGCTCCGGGTCCTGCAACATCCGTTCAATGTACTGAATATAGTCTGAATTATACATCAGAACTAAACCCCCCCTTATCTGTTTTCATAGCCCTACAGTTATTACTTTTGAGATCCTTGATTAAATTCATCTCATTCCTACTGATATTATGGGGGTCATTTCTTTGCTTATTATTGTTAATCATCCTGATGTCTTTTTCCATCATTTCTTCAAATATTTTGACTGTTGGGTCCATAGGTGGGTTAAATGTACTCCTACATGAAAGCTCCATACTTACAGGAAGTTCCCCTTTAAAATAAAGCATTAGGTTCAGTTGCCTGCTAAACATTTTTAAATCTATCAACTCCTGTTCCATCCTGTTAGAAAATGCTGGCACAAAATGCAGTCCCTTGGTGAATAAATCAAAATGTTCTGTTCCCAAACTAATGCTGGTATAATTGTAAATCGAAAAATTGTTTTCTGTTGCCACTGTAAACTTATTTGAAACATTCAAGCTGGCCACAGCATTAGTCGTGTGTGGTTAGCTCGAAATAGCCTTCATGTCCTGGTCTACTTGTTCCCCCACCCCTGAAAAAATCCATTGCCCCCCCCTTTAACTTTTTATTCTGGGCTTCCAGAGCCAGCTTCCAGGTTGTGGATCTGCTTTGCTTTATTTAAACTATGGAGTATGTGTTTGGTCCCTTGGAGTGTAAGTTTTAAAATTTTTACTTGTGGCAGACCAGAATGCTGTCCTCAATGACCCAGTTAAGTCTACTCAGGATGCAGTCAGTGAATTCTGTGATATCGACATGTGCCAATAAGGCACAAATTAAACCAGAAAAATAGAATCGCAAAACTCGACATGCATCAGAAGAAAAAAATACTACTTGTTTGTAAAACAGTAGTGGATTAAATGATATTGCGGTATCAATTCTTTGAGGTTTAAATGCACTCTTCTCAGTTTAGAGGCTGAAAACTATATAGGTTCATAGGTGTTTACTAGGCTAACAACCACAAGGACCTCTTTAAGCCTAGCTATGCATCCCAAATCTCTGACGAGTTCTGATACCCTTGGTAAGTGTAAGCATGAGCCTGGGAGATGAACCATTTTCAGGTTACCTGTTTGCATCAGACATAGGTGCCAAACCAGGGATGAATATGGAGATATTCTGTAACTACATCAGAAGACTGAAAAGGAGAAATGGTTGAACAAGGTGTGTTATCAGTAGACAGTTGAGTCAGCATCTAGCCCTAGGATGTAGTGGATGTGCATGCAGAAAAAAATTTGTGCAAATTTCAAAATAAGCAAAGAAATGTCACTGCTAGCAAGCTAATTGAGAGACATTGTTTATATAACTAAAAGTATATGCTGTCGCAGGCAACTTAACTGTGGGTCAGAGCTTTAATTGGTAAGATCTAGAAAGATTATTTTATGATGGCGTTTGATTTAACTGTTAGATTAAAGGTAGATTAAAGGTGATGGCATCATGTTCTGTATAAACTGCACAGAGTTTAACTATGGGTAGGAAATATCCTAGGGTTAGCAACATATGATATCCAAGCTATTACCATGCTTGTTTGGATTTCACACCGTTTCATATTGTTTTAACATATTCTTTTACTTGACTGATGTTGAATAGTTTACCCATTCTGTGTTAAAATTCCTCATAAGGATTGCATGTTTATTGATTTTTGTGTGCTGGAATCTAGACAAGAAATACAGCTGCATGGCAGATGATTGTCAGATACATGAGCATCAAAGCTGCTAAGTAAATGGTTTACTGCAAAAAAACAGTTTTAACTGTGAGCCCAGCTTATAAGCAGTAACAAAATGTTGCATATGTTTGGTGAAATAGCACATGTCCCAAGGAGGAGGACTTTTCCCATCACTGACAAAGTGTGGCAGGTTTTCAAGAACATTTAAGAAGTATATACATGTTGAGGACTTAACCATGCCACAAATTGTTTCAATAATAGTCTGCAGGAGCACTTTAGCAAGAGCTAGTATGTCTCCTTTTGGAAATAATGACTTGTCACTTGCTAGACGCATTACATATGCCAGTGAATGCTGTGAAAATGTGATTAATGTATTTATTCTGTCACTCTGTTTCCTGGCTTACGTCGCATGCAGTTATTTACAAGACTGGAATGTACATAGGTAGTGTCACCTAATTTTATTTACAGTTAGTCTTTGAAGGAATAGTCATGCATAAATGAATGGATACACTTCCTGAAAACTTGTAGCCTGACCTTTGACACAAAACCATGCGCTTGGCCGAATTTGGCATTTTTTGCACAAATCTGTGCAACATATCCATTTATGAGAATGCTTGAGTGTTGTGTATGTTTGGATATTTAAAAATGCCCATCCCATGCTCTGCTTTACAGCTTCTTTGCTGTGAATTAGTTTCATTCAAGTTATGTTTGTCTTTGCAAGTGGTCATTTTCATGGTTCTGTGAATAAGCAAAATTTGTACCTATTATCCATTATTGTCATTGGTGCAATTCTGATAAAAATGTATTTTGTATTTTTTTTTTTCAGTATTATGGTGTTGGCAGCCAATGTTAATTCCATTCCCTCCCTCTAGTGTGGTTAAGACAACCATTGTTTGATGTGTTCTCTCTTGTTCCTTAAGCCTGAATCCTAGCTGAAATGGTCCTTTGGGTGAGTCCACCTAGATGGTTAACAGACAGATACTTAAGTGGTACATGATACTTGGTGGTTCCTACAGTATATTGTTGAACTTGCGTGAGTTGCATGTCAGTTAGGTTCCTGGAAATAATCTTTTGTGTTTGGGACATAGTTTGGTATGTGGTAGATTACTGTAAGATTATATTCACGAGTCATTACTGATACTAATTATTACATGAGCAGTTTCTTGGCTTCTGACTTTTAGGTGTCCTATTGCAGACATTGAAATACACAGTCACCTTTCACATCAGTGTCCATTACTGCAATGGGATGGAAAAAGAATGAAAAGTTGCAGACAGCTTGCCCCCTCTCAGGCCAGAAACCTCAGAATGTGATGGTTAACAGCCAGAGAGATAGATTTCTAAATAAAGTACCTTAAGATTTCATTCAAATCCAGTGTGCATTGAACACAGAAGAAGGTAAATATCATAAAAATGCTATAAAGAAAGAAACTAACACTATGCTTTTTGTGTGTGGCAGTATAGGTTCTGTATGTAACCCTTGAGACCAGTCATCTAGAGTACTGGAATTATGGGGTTTGGCAGTGAAACTAAAGGAGGATAGTGACTCTTGACAGTTGTCACTCTTTAAAGGGACAGTCCCAGAGTTTTTTTTGTTTTGATTCTGGCTTTTGTTTACATTTTCAGTGTGACTTTCTCAGCATGTCCCAGCTTTGACTGGGGGGGGGGCTGAAGTTTCAATGGTTTTGGTCAAATTTCATCTCAAATTGCAGTTGTACTGTCAACAGCTCTCACCGACTCGTACATTATAGTTTTACCTGTACTTTTTATCCTCTCAGAAAAGTAGCCTTTCAGGAATGTCATGAGCTCACTTGCTACAACCTAGCAGGAAAGCACATGAGCAATGCAAAGCTAAAATGTTAGTAATCAGTTTTCTGTTCATTTCCTTTCATATTTTCTGTGGATTTCTGAATGCTAGCCAAATGCTATGATATGCATGACTGCCACTTGCTGTGTAGAAGGCTTCAGAGTGGCGCAAGTCTTGAACAGTGGTAGACGCTTTCTTTTTTTTTTTTCCCATATTCAGTTTTTTTTTTGTCTCTGAATACAGGTGTAATTGTTTTCTGACCTGCTGTAAAAAAAATTTGTGTGTGTGATGCAAACAATAGATTTATTTTAAACAATGAAGTCCAAAACTTACTGTCGCAATGGGGGCTATACAGTAAGGCAACCTGTGATGGCTCTAATTCCAAGATTCCTTTACTACAGAGTAAGGGGAATACATCAGTAGACTGCTAAGATTTAGCATGAGTTCACTAAACTGTACTCTTTTTGACTATTACTGCTTGGAGTCGCACAATGCAGAATAAATAAAGTGCTGCACAATTAATATAAGCTTTTTGACGAGATCATATAAAGTAAACAGAGTCTTGCCTAAAACGCACACAAAAATGTAATCTTATAGTTTCCCAGTGATCGGGTACTGAAAGTTTTGACAGGAACTGAATATTGTTAATTATGTTCACCAGAGGGAATGAAAACAGAACTGCACAAAGTAAATTGAAACCAGGAAGTAGGGTTGATGATGATGTGGTAAGTGGGTGGTGACAACTGGGAGGTATCAGGAAAAGTTTCTGTGTCATAATTTTAGACTCTGGGATTGTCCTTTTTAAAGTTATTTCCATTACCACCACTTCTTTCTCCAAAGTTGCCATACCTTGGTGAAAAGAAAATACTCAAAAAAAAAAAAAAACAGCTTAGTATATGTAAGTTCCCAGTTTGCTCTTCTAAGATTCACACGAGTTGCAGATTTGCAGATAACAGTATAGGGATCATTTTGTAAGACTGTAAGTATACTGTGGGACAACAAAATGTTATGTTTAGGGTGTAGTTGTCCTTTAAAGGTGTCTATAAAAGCTATAATGGTGGGTCTTGCATTAAAGCATTGGACTGCAGAAATTTTCATTGTGTCTGTGAAGGAGTAGAAAATGTGTACGTGTAAACCAGTAACTGTAAGTTTCAACCTTGGAGTCTGTCTTTTCCTCCCTGTCTAAACAGGATACTAGACAAGTGATGGACCTTGATCCAGAAGACATCTTTCCTGTCTCAGATATACCTTGTACAGTGACTTTTTGAATATGGTTTGAGGGTTTGAGCTGAACTCTTTTACCATCTAACTTCTCTCAAGTTGACTAATGCTAAACAATTCCCCTTCCAAATAATCATGTCTGTGTCTTACATCTCTGAATTTTCTTAAGCTGTAGGTGGTGCGGCTCATGTGCTTTCCTTCTTACGGTCTCCCCCTGCCTGTTATATTTTGTGTTTCTCTCTACATGTCACTTGCATAACCTCCCTGTACTTCCTAGCAGTAAACTGTTATCCCGCACTGGTGGGTATATACATTTTCTTTTCTTTACTTGTTTATAGTCATTATATGTTGATTATATTTTGCAGGAAACCACTATTTATTTCCACTCCCCTTCTGAAAACATGCTGATTTGACTGCCTGTATTAATATGTAGTGTTTACACTTGCCCTGGTACCCATGCTGTGACTGCAAAAGGTTTGGGGAAACAGCAGTCAGCAAGTAAATAAAGTACCATCCAAATAGAGTTAGCAACTGTATAAGCTGTAAATTTCTCCCTGGGATTTCATTGAAAATAGGCACCCACCAAAATGGAGCCTTAATTGTAAGAAAACTAAATTAAAGAAATGATAATAATAAATATGTTTGTTTTCAACTAGCTGTTTTA
Source organism: Protopterus annectens (assembly GCF_019279795.1). NCBI lineage: Eukaryota > Metazoa > Chordata > Ceratodontiformes > Protopteridae > Protopterus > Protopterus annectens. The sequence continues at coordinate 851,947,268 of NC_056729.1, forward strand.
GTAGTGATTAATTTAGAAATATGCTCCATGGGGGAACTTGAGATGAACATGTTTATGGTTTTGTTAGGTGAGAATTTTCTTTATTTTTCTATCTGCTGGTAGTGAGTGATGCCCAGACTTGCTTGCTTAGCACAGCAGCACACACAGAGCTTTGCTGGGACAGAGGGCCTTAACAGTGTTTCTTGTGACTATTTTGTTGTCCTTCACTGTTAGTTCATGTAGACACATCAATAACAAATGATGGGGAGCATAACTGTTCATTGTTGACTATTGTGAATTCCACTAACATCATTTCTCAGAAGAGAATGCACCTAAGGATGAGCCACATAAAATAATTAATTAGTTCTCAGAAGATTAACCCTGCCTGGTGATTGTCATCAGTGTGTTAATCAGCAGATTTTGTAGCCAAAAAAAAAATGTAACACACTGGCTAAAATCACTACAACTGGGAGAGTGACACTTAAAAGCTATCAAGTTAAAACACCTTGGTCCAAAAGTAAAATGTTAGAAAGGGGGAGAATATTTTTGTGTACTTAGCCCTGTCTGTGTCTGTACATGTTTGTTGTTTTCCTTTATTTCTCTGAGCTAATGGTTTGAAATGTGACAGGTGGAGACAGATTTGGGTGAAGATGAAAGTGTACTGGAGGGCGTTCCCAGGTTTTGACTAGTTTTTATGGTTTGCAGTACACCTTTTAAAGCTTCTCCTGTCAAAAATGATTTTCCATTCTCCATTCGTTTTCTGCTGTATGCTTGTGTGCCCGGGTGTTTTTGAGAGTGAGAATTATGGACTTTTTTTTGTAGTAATTGGAATGTCTGAAGGATTGCAGAAATGCTGGGAATGTAGCTCTCAACCTTCCATCTCTAAAATGTGGAGCACTGCCTCTCATAATGTGGACCACTTATTGACAGCTTACTGGCAGCTTCAACTACAAAGCTGAAGTAATGGTTCAAATGGATTACTTTATACTTAATTAGTATTTACCATAGACATCACTTATGTTATTAATACCGAATGCGACACTTTCAGTGTTGAACTGTTTTTTTGTGACTTAAAATTTAAGTGGGTTAAAGCAAAGTGCATTTCAATGATGCATTGTTAAATGGCAGATGGTTGTGTCCTCAACGTCGCAGACCACATAAATAGCTGAATATATGAAGCAGTGGAAGACTGCAGCCATTTTGGAATCAGAGTATTGGCTTACTTTGGAGAATGTTTATGAAAAACTGAATCCTGATCAGGCGGCAACACCCTGATGAATGCAAGTCCTTTTGTTAACCAGGTAGGTCTCGCTATACAAAGAATCCTTTTCAGAGGAGGCAGTAGGAATTAGGAAGATACATTTGTAAAATACAGAAACAGAGGGACACTCCTCTCAATGAAGTGTTCTTTCACAGGTACTCTTAGGACTGTGCTCTGCTTTGTATAATAGTAGTAGGAAAGTGGTAGTGTGAAGTAACAGCGTGGCCTTCGTGTCATTTGCCTTGCTCTAACTTCCTTATTGCTTTACTTGGTTCCAGAGACATTTGTCCAGGGAAAGGCCTTGCTCTGCCAGTGGGGATTGTTCAGCTAGCTACACTGCAAACCGTTGCGTTAAAGTTGGTGTCTTTTCCTAGAAAGAGGTGGACAGGAAATGCTTGTGTTGTCTGTTCTATTTTCTGGGTGGGTGAGGGAAGAAGTGAGAGATTGTTGCACAATTCCAAGGGAGAGAAAATCAAATTCTAATGCGCAAACCTCTGGTCAGAGAAACTGAGCTTTTTCACAGAAATGGAGAAGTTTTACATTTTTTGAGTGCGATATTGGAAATGGAGAGTACCAAACTCAGCAAGCACTGCATTCAAAAAATAATATTAAAGTGTACATGCATAAAGATGAAGATAACTGCCATTTGTTAGCTGTTTGCTAAATAAAACACTAGCAAGTATTAGTGACACCAATTTCATCTCATCTTTATGAGAAATTCCCATGAGCAGCATCCAGTACATTAAAAGCAGCATTTGGATGGATTGTCTGCTGCCTCCCAGCCATTAAGTGTTTAGTGACTGGTACGTTGCAGCTGTTAAACTGCACTTAGCAGTCACTTTAGGCTTTAGCAGAAAGCTCTTCTGTTGACATTTATTCAGTTCTCATGGAAATCCCAACTGTCAAAAATAGAAGTGGTACACATGATGCATCTTTCTATCCCTGAAATGCAACCATGGTGATAGGGGTCTGTGCAGACTACCTCATTTGATGAGAACCACAGTATTTTCTTGGCTGACATCACTGAGCCGTTCACTGTTAGTGTTAGCTCTGTACTGACGTAAGCTTTGCAGTTTAGGTGTCGGGAAGCTGAAAAAAGCATCGCAGACTTCTGGAGTTTCTTTCCTCGTAGATAGTTTTAGACCGGCAACTTTTCAGGTGAAAAAGAAGAAAGATGTTGGCATGTTAAATGATTTGGTGCTGCAAAGCAAATTAGACATTTTGTGCAGTTCTAGCTGTTTGTGATGCACACCTTAGTATGCTTCTAAAATTGATTAGCGAGTAGATCATGACTGTACTGGGGGGGGAAGGGTGCACAGACTGTATAACTAGTTAGAGGCACGTCAGCACCAGATTGCTGCTTTGAATATTAATAGACGAGTAACAACTGGCTATAACGTCACTGAAAGGCTGCAACTGTGTTGAGAAATGTTAACAGTTTGTCAAACATCTACCTGTCCTCAGTACTGTAGTTATCATGCTTGTCACAATCATAACACTAGGCAGAGTAATAAAATACTAAGCGAGTAATACAGAAAAAAAATAGATTTTCTGTGTTCACATGAATCTTATATTTTTAACTGACAAGATTCAGAGACTTGGTTCAAAGTGTGTAGGAACTTTGTTCAGAAAACTGCAGGAAAAGGGCTGGTTCCATATTCAGACAGCACATACTGTAGGGCTGCAGAAAGACAGTTGTTGAAAACATGGAGGCAGGGGTGCTGACTGCATATGTAGATGGAGCTGCATAACATGAGTAGTAGCTGGAAAGTCTGATGTACAGTGTACCGGGGCTGTTTACATACTGTTAAATCACAGCTATAAAGGTGCACTTGCAGAAGAAAATACACAGATTGTAACTGCACCTGCCAGGGTAGTACAAGTACATAACTGCCACCATATGCAGTGATATATGCACACGCATGTACATTTGTGCAAAGTGGAGCAAGTTCCAGCTCATGTCTCATATGTAGTCGCTTAACTCTTTTGTAGCCTAACATTGTTGTAAATGTCCGTACTTGCAGCAGCAAAATGTACTGACAGCAGTAATTGCAGGTAAGTACCTAGAATGTTTTAGGACTGTATACTTTTGTGATGTCTGGTCACATAGCACAGAGACCAGATGAGCTACAAGTGAAAACTGGTGTGCAGGAATGCAGTTCTGTAAAGTTGTGAATTGGCACCACTCATTCATGTGTATTGTTTGCAGTGTTGATGCACCCTGTATATGACTGTTCCCTGCAGTGTAGCTGTAATCCATAGGATGCCTTCTGGCCACTAATGGATGCACTGGTCTGCCGTACTTTTTATGTTATAGTGTGACCAATGTTAAAACTTAAAACACAGAACTGGATAAAACTCTCTCTGCCATGTTATATGTTTTGATGAAAAGAGATGAGGGATTGTAAAATGTGCTTTTGTTCTGCTAGAATTGCTTCTTTCAGGTATAGTGCCTAGAAGAAGGAATTTTGCATACAAATTTGCTAATTGTAGAACTTTTGCTGGAACTAGGTTCATCTCTCAAGCTGTTGAAAAATGATGAAATTACCATTAGGAATTAAAGAAATTCAAGTGGTCTTATTTAAAAGTACTATAGACATCTGTATGGCTAACAGACTTTACCCAGTGATTTTGGAGCATGCATTTTAAGTTCATTGTTTGGTCAGTACACCATAAGTAACTACAGACTAATGAACTGCACACAGTCTCATGAAGGAGTGCCCTTTTATGGATGGTAGGCACAGTGGTTGGGGTGTTGTGCTGTGCACTCTTAGCGCACTTTATAAACGCTAAGGCATCTTCTAAAATTGATTGTGCACAGTGCTGCCTTTATGTATTAGTTTTTGTGTAACCCGTTCCCCCTTATAGAATATTATGTATTCATGAAGGGTTACATATGAGTTAGTCTTGTTGGAAAGGAGCATCATTGTGAACAAAGCTTCGTGACTTTCACTTGGAAGTATTTGTTGCGTACTGTTGAAATGAAAGTTATATTGAGCTGCTGCTGTGTTGTGCACTGTTCATTTCACAGTATGGAGCACTGAGCAGGTTGTGCACTGTTCATTTCACAGTATGGAGCACTGAGCAGGTTGTGCACTGTTCATTTCACAGTATGGAGCACTGAGCAGCTGTCGACAGATGCACGTTTCTGTTTATAAAGTGCACATCTGTCAGCAGCAGGAATGTAGATGACCTCATTAAGGCATGTTGCTAAGAAGTACAGAGGATATCTTTGAATCGTGTCCTCCGTTTTTGTACTCCGCTTGCTTTCTCTTCTAAAATAGTTTTTCACTGAATCAAAATTATCGCTGTTTACTTTGACACTTTCTCTTGTCCAAAAAAGTAACAGTTTTTACTCTGGCACGCACTTTTGTCTTAATTTGTCATATGTCTTCACACAGCTATTCGTACCTAACCTCATTTTGACCAGTTCACTAAGCAGATTGAGAGATTTGAAAGAAATGTTCTTACAGAAAAAAAATCTGCTATATGCCCACAGATTTTGCTGAAGACCAAAGGGTTGGCATCAGTGACATTACCGCCATAATTTATGCAGTTTTTTTCTTGAATCACCTCCTCTCTCCATGTGTATACATTGTGTCTCCATTTTTCTTTCAAGGACTGTGTCTTAGTATTTGGTCTGAAGTGAAAAGGCATTTTTCTGCTGTCATGTTTACTTCCATCTGTCAGCCCCCTCATCCCATGAGTTATATGCACTCTCCCCCTCCTCTGATAACCTGACATCCCCCCATAGGGCTACTGGTGGGAGTAGAGCACCAACCAGAGGGTGCCTTCATCAAGGCAGCCAAAGAGGAAATCAAGCCCATGCCTGCATCCTTGTTTAGGGGTATCTTTGGGGGAATGCCCTCATCCTAGTGACATGGGGGTCTGGCTTCACTCACATTTTTTGGACTAGACACCAGCTGTCACCAGGCTGGGGACCTGTGTAACATCTCCCCTCCAACATGTTGACAATAAGGTTGATTCTTTTAAGCTGTAAACTCACCCCTGGTGGCACCTGACTTGTGCTGGTATCACCAGCGCACACAACTGGCCCTTATTGTGATACCATTAGACACAACTGGTCCTTATGCTATCACTGTAAGGGCCAGTTATATACGCTGGTATCACCTTGGTGTTGGCAAACACACCCAGTGAAATTATCCCTCCTTCATCCATCCTAGGATGAACAAGCCAGCATCAGCCACTCAGTTCCCCTCCTCTTTCGCCCTGGTCCTCCCATGTTTGAGACACTGCTTAACCTCAAGACATATGGGTCATTGTCAGGATTATGTCACAGAGCTTGGCAAATAACATAGTTTAATATGATTTTGTACCAGATGAATATAGCTTGCAGTACTGAGCCTAGAAGATTTGTAGTTTGGATGATGCACTGTTTTGGTTCATTTTAAGTCCTTCATTTTCTGATATCCTAGTTTAAGGTATGAGAGAGCTGAAGCCGCTCCCATAACTTAGCAGGCATAAGGAAGAGAAGCTATCTTGGATGATAAATGCAGGCCACACATGCAGGAAATGTAGAAAATTGTCAGCCTGTGTGCATGTATAGAACATATAAAGAAAATGGTACACCTGGCTAAAAAAAAAAAAAAAAAAAAACAGATTGGACTTGTGCACAGATGCCACTCTGCTTGGAACTGAAGTAGTGAAGTAACCACTTTGATGTGTCCGTGCTGATTCACTGCCCTGCCAACTTTGTGTTAGTGTTCCATGCAAACATATGAGCGACAGCAAAGTGTCATTTTGTTATGAAACACACAAAATAAATCTCAATAAAGGTTGTAGTCATAGGGCAATGGAAGCATTTGCTTTCCCTGGTACAATTATAAGGTTGATTAGAAGTATTTCAAAGTACGAAATACTTATAAACAACAGATTTGGTTCAGTTACAATGAAGGCTGTCTTCCCCAATAAATAGTTAGTTTCAGTTATAATCACCACCAATAGCTCCACCATGTAAAATAGTTCTTGAATAATCACCACCAATAGCTCCATGAGAGAAATTATTTTATTATTAACAAAGGACAGTTTAAAAGAACTGATTTAGCGCTTTCGTCTCCCACCGCAGACCTCTTCAGAATCAATTAACCTTGCTCAAATCATTCCTTTTATATAAAAAACACACATCAATTAATTTCAATTAAATTAAATACTAATAGATAAAAAGAAATAAAAAGTCATTGGCTGGCCATACTAATCATTCTAACAAGTATTAAAGACATAATTGCAACAAAGAACACAAATTGCTGAAACCTTGAGCCTGAAAGAATTTTCATACAAAAAATGATTTTTGTGTTTATACAACCGATCAAGGACACAAATACAGGACAAAAGCCCCTTCAAGAACATACCTTAGGGGATAGTTCTAATGAACAACATAAAACAATGCCAATAAAACCTTCAAAGTTGAATGGGTATATAATAATACTTTCAACCTTGTACTAATATCTGCATATGTGAAAGGTTTATGCATATGTATATACACATATATATATATATATATATATATATATATATATATATATATATATATAAATATATAAACAATTTTTAAAAAGTACATATATTGCACCAAATATATTAAATAAATATCAATAATAAATATATAGGATGGTCAATCTTCATTAAGAAAACTGTAACAGCACACATATATATAATATATATATATATATATAAATATATAAAAATATATATATATTTTTTTGATATAAAAATGCTTTATCTCAGATAAATAACAAATTAGACATATATGCATGTAACTAAACACAACATGGACCCTTTAGATTTTTTGTCATCCAACAGATTGAAACTAATATAAGAGGGGGTGACATAATCAATTATACACACTGAGAGTGAAAAGAAGTGGATAATCAGATGTAGGCTGATCAATGGACTGAATGATAAGGTACAGGTGTACCTAAATAAAGATTTTGAACTGTTTGTTTATTTCCCCTTACACATCTTGCTTCTTTGATACTGTTAGGTACACTAACATATTCATATATTTCTTTTAGTTACATGCATATATATCAAAAATATATATATATTTTTTTTTTTAATGACTCATACATATATATATATTTAATGACTTATATGTGTTCTATCTTGTAAATGTTTTGATTTTATGTGTGCTGTTACAGTTTTCTTAATGAAGTTGCTTTTAAATGTTTGATAGTCACTATAATAATATTATTTACTCAGCTGGTGTTGTGCAATAATAAATATATGTATAAAATATAAAATTGTGTATAAAATTGTATATAAATATATATATATAAATAAAAATATAAAATTGTTCTACGTAATTATGAAATGTAACTTGATATTCTTGAGAAAAACATAACATTATTCCAAAACCATAAGAAAAACATCCTCTATGTAAAAGCAACCTTAAATTTTGTGTCTCTTTGGATCATCAGATAATATTTTTAGGGCTGGTGTAATGGAGATGTGGTCATTCAAACCCTTACCACAACATGCATCCATTTTCAACTGCCAAATCATTTCTCTATATTCTAACCTAGTCTCCCAGTCACCCCCTCTTTCAAAGTGTTCCACTTCCTCTAAAACCCAAAACTTGAAATTAGCTTGCTGACATGTAAGAGAATGTCTATAAAGGGCATTGTTTTCGTCTTTCCCATTAATGTCCCTAATGTGTTCATATATTCTCTTCCTCAGATGTTCCGTTTTACCTATGTAATATCCACAACAGTATTTGCAAAATGCAATATGTACCACCCCCTTTGTACAACAGCTATTGGTGGTGATTATAACTGAAACAAACTATTTATTGGGGAAGACAGCCTTTATTGTAACCAAACCAAATCTGTTGGTTGATTTAGAAGTATACATGAGGGATAAGAGGTGAAAATTGAAGTGGGTGGCATCCTCTCTTATAACTTCTGCTTGAGTAGAAGAAAGGAATCAGGAAGGAAGACATTCTGTCATTTGACTGCTTCCACAGTATAATAAAACAGTTGTGTGCCTGATGGTGTTAACATTTATTCTGTATTTCTTTAGGTCAGCTGACGAATGTTCTCATATTGCATGTATTTTAATCCATTGGAACATTTCTGCCTTGAACTTCAGCTTTTCTAGTGTATACTGTAGTCTTAATTGAGTGTTTTAAATGAGTCTTTGTCGCCTCACAGTAAGACGCTCTCCGGTTCGATTCTCAGCTAGAGCGTCTTCTGCGTGGAGACATGCGTGAATGGGCGTACCTTCGTTGAAGGTTGTGCGTCAGGCTTGGCAAGCCGGTACGTAAAAATCAACTGCCAATCATTAGCGGACCCCAGTTCCGCTGTAGCGATCCCTAACCGGGAAAAACCGAAAGACACAAACAGTTACTAAAAATAGTCCCCTTAATTCAACTTGCATGTATATCTGTTTGTGTCACTGTGATGGTCATTCTGTTTTATTGCAAACTCAAGTTACCGCGGAGCAAATTTGAATGACCAACAAGCCTGTCTGGTTACCAAACTGAAGTGAGCACATGCAGTATTAAAGAAGCAGGGTAACCACTTTGGGATTCTGAGGGACTTGAGAGGGTGGTTTCACTGTGCGGGTGGTGGGATAGTAATTTGCATTACTTTGAGGTACTCAGACTTTTCTGTGCAGAGGGTTCATAGATGTCTGGGACAGCAAAAATCTGAGAAATGCAGTTGCTGTGTTAGTAGCCATAAGTCCTAGTCTAATCCACAGATTTGTTGAGGTATACATGGGCTTGTATTATATGTACTGATGCTGTCCATGGTAGGCTGACATGTGCCCACGTTAATCTAGGTTCACCTGTTTGCTATCAGTGTGAGTTCAAGAGAAACTCTCCCTTAGCGAGGCTTTTAAGTATTGTAGATGGTGAGTTTCTGACGAGCTATAGACCACTCTGTGGGTTTTGTTAATATTGTTTGAAACCAATGACTATTTACTTTGTTTGGTTTAAATCTAGGAAGCTGGGCTTATGCCCGGAAGTTGGGTGGATTTGGTTAAAAACTTAATGTACTGATGTATGTTGTGCTTTAACGTAGTGATTATTGTGTTTTGATAAGTTTCAGAGTATTGTGTACCCACTTTTGGAAATGCATGTGTTGTGTGTATGACTGTGTGGTTTCTGTATTTAGTCCCTCTACCTCTGAAGTCCAGCAAAAAATAACTTCTTTACAAGCTATTTTTTTTTTGTTTATCAAGAAGCATTTTGCTTGTTGTATTGTTGTCTGTACTTAACTGTCCCTTTGTATGAGGACACTAATAATGACTACATCGTAAAAAAAGGAGCTCTATATTAAGCAAGAAAAGAAACTTGTTTTGGGTAAAAAATATTATATGTAAAGGCATTTGGAGAGTCTTATATGGGACACGCTCTAACAAATTGTTAATGGAATTGTGTGAATTTGCATGCATTTGCCACAAGAGGGCAGTACAGTAAAATGAAGCCATGCTTGTTTTTTTGGTAGATGTAGTACGTGATTTTACTTATTTTGTAGGTAGGACATGGCAGCACTGTCAGCAGTGTGTAGTGTGTGTGTATCTGTATAAATAGATGTATAGTTATATTATCATAAATGTGTGCGCACACATCTACACACACGTGTATGTATATATATATATATCTAGAGAGAGAGACTTTGGTGGCTCTAGTTATGTTTGGTACTAGTTTTCTCAAAGGATTAAGATTACCTTTGTGTATGTTACCTGAGGAACAAAAAAGACCAACATAAAAAATCATAACTTTGGTGTGTTCTGCTATATTGTAACAGGTGGATTTTTCCATTGCTCTCTGTGACTGCTATATTGTAACAGGTGGATTTTTCCATTGCTCTCTGTGATGATGTTCTTCGTGTTTCACTGTTGCAGTCATCACACTTGGGTTATCTGCCTACAGGTAGCCATTAGTCGGCCTGAATACCAGAGTCTTGGGATTTCTCTCTCTGATGCTGTCACCTCATCCATGACAGGAGTATAAAACGTGCAACCGACACCATTACATCAGCTTTTCTTGCCATGCGGGAGCCCGAAGCAGAAGCAGTTCGCAAGTGTCGGTCGGCAGCTACCTGAAATTTTCATTTATCGAGTTTCAAACCTGAAGTCTTCTAAAAGCTAAGTACCCCATTGGGGATCCTTTTTTCTTGCTCTAACCAATGTCAGAAGAAGTTAACAGTTGTCTTGCCTGTAGAAATCAAATGCGTCCCAGAGTTTTTCATTCTTACTGCATCACCTGCTTAGGCCCAGACCACGATGTCCCTCGCTGTCGGTTTTGTGCCTTGTTCAACTCCCGAACTATTTGTTGTTGGGCTATTTTTGTCTCAATTCTTCCACTCTCGTTTGTATTCCGAAATTGCTTCGGTAAGCCATCCGACTACCAATCTTCCAAAAAAACGCAAAGAACAAGAGACAAACTGCATAGGTCCAAAACCGCCGATGATGCTTCCGTTAAGCTAGTCGCCAGTCCACCGGTACTCAGACGGCACTTTTGCAGCCCCTGTTACCAGCTTATTCAGATTCGCAGGCCTCTACCGAGACCCATTCGGAGTCCGAGATGCTTCTTTGACTATGGAACCTATGGATGCCTCTACCTTGGATGGTTCCAGAGCCGCTGTGCAGCCACCGGCTTCTGAGGGTGAATTCAGACCTTTCGATGTTCGTATTAAACTGACTACTTAGTTAATGACTAAATCTACAAAATTTCTCAGGCCCAGAGTTTGCACTACGCCTAAGAAACCGACGACCAAAGCACATTCTCAAGCTCCCATTCCACAGAAACAAATGCTTAGAATGGCTGAAGACCTTATTACTTTAAGTAGGGGAAGGCAGCCTTCCTCCAAAAGGCAAAGAATTGATTTTCCTTCTGATTATTCAGACCATGAGTCTGACTACTCTCACCCCTGTGATTACCAGGACATACCCTTATCTACCTATGAGGACTCAGATGCAGAGGATTCAATTCCCTCAGCCCCCCCCCCCGAGGAACTTTCTTTCAGTGAAACCTTGCATACCCTAAGAGAGCATTTCTGCTGAGAATCTCAGGACTACCCACAGTCCAAAAAGAGACTCAGGGAATTTTTAGACTTGCCTCAGCATAGGCCTCTAGCTATTCCCCCCGTCCTGGATATTGTAGATGATGCCTTCATGGAATCCAGCCTTATCCCTGATACTTTATCACCTGCTCCTAGAAAGCCTGACAGATACTACAGAGTACCTGACTCTCACAAATCTCTCTCTAAAAAAATCCCACTGCGGATCCAGAGACCATTTCCCAGGGACCTAAAGGTATTAAGGCTTCTATAGCCAAAAAACCCAACCCCTTCGGACAGGGAATCTAGGGCTTTAGACAGATTGGGTAAGAAGGTATATACCTTTGCAACTCTTGCCTTCAGGGCTTTAAATTGCCAGTTTCAGTGTTGAAGTACCAGCAGCATATTATTGATCTAATTAAACAAAAAATGTTGTTGATTCCTGATTGTGCAGAAAATAAGGTCTTACAAGACTTAATGCATTGTGCAAACCAAGTTGGTAAACATACTTTGCAGTGTGGTTTTCATGCCTTAGAATCATCTTGCAGGGCTGCTGTCACTGAGTCTGTTCTGAGAAGGCATGCTTGGCTGAAGGAACAAATCTTGCCAGACCATGTTCAAGGCAGAATTACTTGATGCTCCATTAAACCAAGAATGTTTGGCTCTAAAGCAGAAGTTGTTCTTAAGAAGATGGATGAAAAAGCTAAGTCCATGCAAACTGTTAAAGGTTTCTTACAGGTACAGCCACCTAGATTCAGTAGGCATTGGCCTTCAAAAAACTGGTCCTTTCCAGTCCCTTCCAGACTTCAGCCCAAACTCTGGGGCAACAAGACCACAAAGACTACAGTCACAGGGTATGCACAGATCTAAACAATGGAGTGCTCCCGCCTCACAAACTGGGTGTGGTAAGCCACCCCTCTTATGGTAAAAGTTCACAACGATTTGTCCTTAATCCTTCCCAGCCATGCCCAAGTACTTGCACTCCTAGGAGGAAAACTCGCTGTGCATGCCAAAAATGGGAGTATATTACCCAGGACCGATGGGTCTTAACATTGTATCCCAGGGATACAGATTCTATTTCCACTCTCTGCCAACCCCAAGCAGATTGCTGGCCCTTCCTCCAAACCAGTGGACAGAGGCTCAAAAGCAAGTACTTTCTCTTCTCAGTATCAGGACTATTCAACCTGTGGCAACAGAGCAAAGGGGACAGGGTTTCTACTCCAGGCTGTGCCTGGTGCCCAGGAAAGAGAACTCTTTGGGGCCTATTCTGGATCTGTCAACCCTAAACACCTTCCTGGTTGTACCAATATTCAAAATGCTTACACTCCAGCAGCTCCTTCCTATGCTAGCCAAGGACTCCTGGCTAGTCATCCTAGACTTAGAAGAAGCTTATCTGCACATCCCCATATTGGAATCTTGCAGGAAATATCTACGTTTTAGGGCAGGCTCTATGCACTATCAGTTCTCTGCACTTACCTTTGGCTTATCTACTGTGCCCAGGGTATTCACAAAGTGCCTGGCTCCAGCCATTGCTTACTGCAGGTAGAGAAATATTCAAATTTACCCATACCTGGATGATTGCCTTATTCAGGCGGACAGTCAGGAATTGCTACTTCAGCACCTGACGTTTGTAACAAGACTCCTAACTTCACTGGGGTGTACTATCAACGAAAAAGATTGTATTCCTGGGAGCAAGCTTGAACACAGCCTCCCAGATGGCATTCCTCACTCCAGAAAAGCAGGTTTATTTGACAACTTATTTCAAACTACTGGCGACCCAAACCCAGCTATCTGCAAGAACGGTACTGCAAGCCCTAGTGTTCATGGCCTCCTGTATTCTACTGATTCCATATGCAAGACTACATATGAGGAAACTTCAGTGGTACTTAAAAAGTCTCTGGTGTCAACATTCCCAGGACCTGGAAATTGATTCCTATCATTCCTTGCCTAAGGACAGAGTTCCTTTGGTGGGCAGAGGCTTGCAATCACAACAAGGGAGTCCCTTTCTCACACCCCCCCGCCGTCCAAACTCTGACAACAGATGCATCAGACTATGCATGGGGGGCTGACATAGCAGGCAAATGCATTCAAGGCAAATGGAACCCAGGACAAATTCACCTGCATATCAATCAAAAAGAAATGTTAGCTGTACAGAATGCACTAACAGCCTTCAAATACCTTATCCTGCCAGGACAACAACTGATAAAGATAGACAACACCACAGTTATGTGGTACATAAACCAGCAGGGGGGAACTCACTCCTACCCACTCTACAGGTTAGCCATGGCTCTGTGGAACACAGCCTTAAGCAACCAAGTGCACCTGCAAGCTCAATTCCTGCCAGGCAAACAAAATTCACTGGCAGATGACTTGAGCAGAAATCTAATGGACCCACATGAGTGGAAACTGGAACCAAACTCATTCAAACGTCCAATACACAGGTGGGGGACACCAGAGGTGGACCTCTTTGAGTCCCCCCAAAACAGTCAACTAAACAAATTTTGCACCAGAATTCCCCACAGCCAAGCTTGGAAAGTGGATGTCCTATCCTTGACTTGGGAAAACCTCTCAATCTATGCGTTTCCCCCTCTGCCCGTCCTTCCAAAAGTACTCCTCAAGATCAAACAGGACAGGTCAAGGACAATCCTTATTGCACCAGACTGGTCACGCCAGCACCGGTACCCAATCCTACGCAGTCTGACAGCAGTGCCACCCTGGCATGTACATCAGACCCCCTCTCTGCTCTCCCAGCAGGAGGGACAGATTTTGCATCCTCAGCTGCAGACCATGAACCTGGCAGCTTGGCTTATTCTCTGAACACATCATCAGCAACCCTCAGCAAACGGGTGCTGGATATTATCCTTGAGGCCAGGAGGCCCAGTACTAGGAAATCCTATTCAGAAAAGTGGAATAGATAGTGTTCTTGGAGCCAGTCTCAAGGGAAGGACACAGCCATGTCCTCCTTGCCTCAAATCCTAGATAACCTAGCAGAGCTGCTCCACAAAGGCCTATCCTTCTCCTCAGTTAAGATTCATGCCTCTGCCATCTCAACTCATTACAATACTGGGCCACCCCTCTTCTCTCACTCTCTGATCAAACAGTTCCTGAGAGGAGCTAACAATTTATGACCCTCAAGGAGAGCTCCCACTCCTGCCTAGGACCTTAACTTTGTACTAGAGAAGCTCACACTTCCCCCTTTTGAGCTTCCTCTCTTGGAAAATAGTCTTACTGCTAGCCATAACTTCAGCAAGAAGAGTGTCTGAGTTACAGGCCCTTATGGCTGTGGAACCCTTCATTGTCTTCCATGCGGACAGGGTTTCCCTCAAGACTAACCCATCTTTTATGCCCAAGGTTGGTATCCAGTGTGGCTTTAAACCAATCCATCCATTTCTATAGCCAAAAACCCCTACCCCTTCGGACAGGGAATCTAGGGCTTTAGACAGATTGGGTAAGAAGGTATATACCTTTGCAACTCTTGCCGTCAGGGCTTTAAATTGCCAGTTTCAGTGTTGAAGTACCAGCAGCATATTATTGATCTAATTAAACAAAAAATGTTGTTGATTCCTGATTGTGCAGAAAATAAGGTCTTACAAGACTTAATGCATTGTGCAAACCAAGTTGGTAAACATACTTTGCAGTGTGGTTTTCATGCCTTAGAATCATCTTGCAGGGCTGCTGTCACTGAGTCTGTTCTGAGAAGGCATGCTTGGCTGAAGGAACAAATCTTGCCAGACCATGTTCAAGGCAGAATTACTTGATGCTCCATTAAACCAAGAATGTTTGGCTCTAAAGCAGAAGTTGTTCTTAAGAAGATGGATGAAAAAGCTAAGTCCATGCAAACTGTTAAAGGTTTCTTACAGGTACAGCCACCTAGATTCAGTAGGCATTGGCCTTCAAAAAACTGTTCCTTTCCAGTCCCTTCCAGACTTCAGCCCAAACTCTGGGGCAACAAGACCACAAAGACTACAGTCACAGGGTATGCACAGATCTAAACAATGGAGTGCTCCCGCCTCACAAACTGGGTGTGGTAAGCCACCCCTCTTATGGTAAAAGTTCACAACGATTTGTCCTTAATCCTTCCCAGCCATGCCCAAGTACTTGCACTCCTAGGAGGAAAACTCGCTGTGCATGCCAAAAATGGGAGTATATTACCCAGGACTGATGGGTCTTAACATTGTATCCCAGGGATACAGATTCTATTTCCACTCTCTGCCAACCCCAAGCAGATTGCCGGACCTTCCTCCAAACCAGTGGACAGAGGCCCAAAAGCAAGTACTTTCTCTTCTCAGTATCAGGACTATTCAACCTGTGGCAACAGAGCAAAGGGGACAGGGTTTCTACTCCAGGCTGTGCCTGGTGCCCAGGAAAGAGAACTCTTTGGGGCCTATTCTGGATCTGTCAACCCTAAACACCTTCCTGGTTGTACCAATATTCAAAATGCTTACACTCCAGCAGCTCCTTCCTATGCTAGCCAAGGACTCCTGGCTAGTCATCCTAGACGTAGAAGAAGCTTATCTGCACATCCCCATATTGGAATCTTGCAGGAAATATCTACGTTTTAGGGCAGGCTCTATGCTCTATCAGTTCTCTGCACTTACCTTTGGCTTATCTACTGTGCCCAGGGTATTCACAAAGTGCTTGGCTCCAGCCATTGCTTACTGCAGGTAGAGAAATATTCAAATTTACCCATACTTGGATGATTGCCTGATTCAGGCGGACAGTCAGGAATTGCTACTTCAGCACCTGATGTTTGTAACAAGACTCCTAACTTCACTGGGGTGTACTATCAATGAAAAAGATTGTATTCCTGGGAGCAAGCTTGAACACAGCTTCCCAGATGGCATTCCTCACTCCAGAAAAGCAGGTTTATTTGACAACTTATTTCAAACTACTGGCGACCCAAACCCAGCTATCTGCAAGAACGGTACTGCAAGCCCTAGTGTTCATGGCCTCCTGTATTCTACTGATTCCATATGCAAGACTACATATGAGGAAACTTCAGTGGTACTTAAAAAGTCTCTGGTGTCAACATTCCCAGGACCTGGAAATTGATTCCTATCATTCCTTGCCTAAGGACAGAGTTCCTTTGGTGGGCAGAGGCTTGCAATCACAACAAGGGAGTCCCTTTCTCACAACCCCCCGCCGTCCAAACTCTGACAACAGATGCATCAGACTATACATGGGGGGCTGACATAGCAGGCAAATGCATTCAAGGCAAATGGAACCCAGGACAAATTCACCTGCATATCAATCAAAAAGAAATGTTAGCTGTACAGAATGCACTAACAGCCTTCAAATACCTTATCCTGCCAGGACAACAACTGATAAAGATAGACAACACCACAGTTATGTGGTACATAAACCAGCAGGGGGGAACTCATTCCTACCCACTCTACAGGTTAGCCATGGCTCTGTGGAACACAGCCTTAAGCAACCAAGTGCACCTGCCAGGCAAACAAAATTCACTGGCAGATGACTTGAGCAGAAATCTAATGGACCCACATGAGTGGAAACTGGAACCAAACTCATTCAAACGTCCAATACACAGGTGGGGGACACCAGAGGTGGACCTCTTTGAGTCCCCCCAAAACAGTCAACTAAACAAATTTTGCACCAGAATTCCCCACAGCCAAGCTTGGAAAGTGGATGTCCTATCCTTCACTTGGGAAAACCTCTCAATCTATGCGTTTCCCCCTCTGCCCGTCCTTCCAAAAGTACTCCTCAAGATCAAACAGGACAGGTCAAGGACAATCCTTATTGCACCAGACTGGCCACGCCAACACCGGTACCCAATCCTACGCAGTCTGACAGCAGTGCCACCTTGGCATGTACATCAGACCCCCTCTCTGCTCTCCCAGCAGGAGGGACAGATTTTGCATCCTCAGCTGCAGACCATGAACCTGGCAGCTTGGCTTATTCTCTGAACACATCATCAGCAACCCTCAGCAAACGGGTGCTGGATATTATCCTTGAGGCCAGGAGGCCCAGTACTAGGAAATCCTATTCAGAAAAGTGGAATAGATAGTGTTCTTGGAGCCAGTCTCAAGGGAAGGACACAGCCATGTCCTCCTTGCCTCAAATCCTAGATAACCTAGCAGAGCTGCTCCACAAAGGCCTATCCTTCTCCTCAGTTAAGATTCATGCCTCTGCCATCTCAACTCATTACAATACTGGGCCACCCCTCTTCTCTCACTCTCTGATCAAACAGTTCCTGAGAGGAGCTAACAATTTATGACCCTCAAGGAGAGCTCCCACTCCTGCCTAGGACCTTAACTTTGTACTAGAGAAGCTCACACTTCCCCCTTTTGAGCCTGCTGCTACAGCAGATTTAAAATTCCTCTCTTGGAAAATAGTCTTACTGCTAGCCATAACTTCAGCAAGAAGAGTGTCTGAGTTACAGGCCCTTATGGCTGTGGAACCCTTCATTGTCTTCCATGCGGACAGGGTTTCCCTCAAGACTAACCCATCTTTTATGCCCAAGGTTGGTATACAGTGTGGCTTTAAACCAATCCATCCATTTGCCAACCTTTTTTTCCTAATCCTCAGAATAAAGGGGGAAGAATCCTGCACTCCTTGGACGTGAGCAGACAGCTCAGGTTCTACCTTGACAGGACTAAACCTTTCAGAAAATCTGACCAGCTGCTTAGTCAGCTTTGCTACAGGGGCAGAGGACAAGGCCATTTAGAAACAAACCATTTCTAAATGGATAGCACACTGCATCCATTTCTGCTACAGACACCATGAAAAACCTACCCCCAGGGGATCCGGCCTCATTCCACTAGGGCTACTTCAGCCTCTACAGCTTTTCTCAGGGGAATCCCTACCAGGGACATCCTGGAAGCTGTACCGTGGAGTTCTGTACACACCTTCATCAACCATTACCACTTTCCTCTCTTTTCTAAATCCAGAGCTGGATTTGCCACAGCAGTCTTACAAGGCCTGCAAGCCAGCCCTACTACTACTTGACTGCCTCCACCCTTCCTCAGCTTTGGGAATCAACCCAAATGTAATGACTGCAACAGTGAAACATAAAGAACATAGTACAGTTGTGTACACTTACCATAAATGTAGGTGTTAGAGTGTATTCACTGTTGCAGTCCTGTTTACCCTCCCTCCAGCCCTCTGTCTTTCCATACTTTCTACCTGTCCTCTTTTTTGGCCATGTCTTATGGAAATGGGATTTACTTTTTACTGGAGGTGTTCCACACCATTTAATTGCTTCCTATTTTGTGGGGCTCCTGACATCTGGGGCAAGAAAAACTGATGTAATGGTATCGGCCACATGTTTTATTCCCCTGACGACCTGACATCATGGATGAGGCGACAGCATCTGATGCAGAATTCCCAAGACTTTGGTATTCGGGCCGACTGAGGGCTACCTGCAGGCAGATAACCCAAGTGTGATGACTGCAACAGTGAATACACTCGAACATCTACATTTATGGTAAGTGTACACAACTGTACTTTACAGCTGCTTATTATTGAAACCACACATGAGGTAAAAAAAATCTTAACAAGCATACCTCTCAGCCGTCCAGAGTTTCACAGAATGTCCAAATTTTTCCTTCATATTTTTCGTCTGTTCCTCTTAAAATTTGTGTTTTTTTAGCAAATCAGTGAGGATTGAAGTCACCAAATGCAACACACTGGAGTTTCAGACTTCATATCCATCAGAAAATGCATTTTAACACAATTCCTGTTATTCTGCCAAATGTCTGTTTATAAGAGTGATATTTTAAATCTGTTTTTGTCTATGCCCCCCCCTCCCCCATTTTAGGCTTTTTGTCCATTTTTTTGTGCTAAAAGGTTGAGAGAGAGAGACTAGCAACTATTTGTGGAAGCTACAGATGGTGTCAGACCTCAGAGATTGTGCCGTTTTTCTTCTTTGGATGCTAGGTTATGGTGGTTGTGGGTACAGCAGGCTGTAGTCCTTCATTGGTCCAGGAACGGATTTTAAAAAATACACTAGTCTTAAAAGCATGGACATTTGAAACCTTTCATACAAAGACATAATGTTTGTGTGCTGTGGTTTGTTACATAAAGGTAAATATAAGCAGTGCTGTAAGTCCATGTGTTCTTGTATGTACTATGTGCATTTGGTCCAGTCTTTGAGCTAGGCAAGATTAGGGGCCTTTTCATTCCCATTTTGTCTTCAAGTAGTATGTTTTCCTTATACTAACACCAGACAGACTTGTTTCTGTTTCAAACATGCAGTGTTTGCTAAACATTGAGTTATAGCTGTTGCTAGGCAGTTTTTGGCTTGCACATCTGGTCAATGCACTTTGCATAAAGACTCTGAAATTGCACCTTCCTGACTTCCAGTTTTTTCCTACTGTTTGTTGGTTGTGTTTTCATAGCTTTACTATTTTCAAGACACTGCCTTCTTTTGTTCAGTTGGGCATGCATGATTTGGAAAAGAGATGGTGGTTCAGAAGTGCTTTTGTATAGTGGAATACATCCCTTGTCAGCAACACAATAGCTCTCTTGTTTTTTTTTTTTTTTTTTATATACCTCTTGGGCCTCCCTCGCATTACTAGAGCGCATTTTAGCCAAGTAATTGTTATTGCATTGCTGTCTCAAGTCTCACAGTATGTTTTGGTAGCTTATTCCATAGAAATGAAAACTCACACTGCATATAAAATGTTTGTTGTATTTGGTGAAGTCCTGTTATGGGTAAAGAAGTAAGCAGCCACAAGAACACAGTATTTATGTGCCATAGCTTGTTACATCATAGTAAATAGTAATTAAATCCAAATGTTCTTTCATGTGCTGTGTACATTTGGACCAGTCTCATGTAGCAAATCTACAAAAGATGCTTTATGTGTTGTAAATTGAGTGAAAGACGCCTAATCACTTATTTCAAGTTTTTAATGCCAATCATTTCAGGCAGAGAACAAGCTTTCCCTAATTGCACGTGCTCAGAGAATCTAAGTACTTGAGTAACAGGATAAATGCCTTGTTGTAAAACTTCTCTAAGATGTGCATAGATTAAGAAAGCTAGGCATAGAAATGTCCTTTGTGTGTTAATGCAGAGACAGGAAAAAATCTTGGTTTAAAAAAAAAAAAACATTTCCAGCCTTATGACATCAGTAGAAAGTAGAAAAAAAAACATTTCAGTGTTTAGAAGACTTACAAGCCATATTATTTTTTTACTCATTTTTATTTTACTATTTATATTTCTTTTGTTTTGTTGACCAGGTTCATTGTGCTAGGCCAGTGGCCTCTCTTCAGGGGCAACCAAGCTTGGGTGGTATTCATACTGACTAGATGATGTTTGACCAGAGCACCAAGAAGATTCCCCTACTCTTTTTGATAAGTGCCATGGGATGGGTCTTTCACAGTACATCTGATCTTTCACCATTTGAGGTGGATGGGACTTCAGTTTAACACCCTAGTCAAAGGATAGCACACTCAGGAGTAGTTTTCCCTTATACTGTACCGCAGTGTTAGTAATGGAAAATGAATCCCAGTCACCTGGGGTGTGAGTAGAACCTACAGCCTTCTGATCTTCCAGCATCAAAGTTGTGTGCTTGAGCCACTATTAGATCTATTTTGAGAGGTCTTCTTATTGGATTGGTTTTACGTTGTTAGAATGGTGCTTGCCTACTGTCTGAAGATATAAGGTGATTTAATACAGATAAGCTGGATAGGTTTGATTGAAACAGTCATGAGTTTAGCTTCACAGCTTTACTGGGTGTGGTGCTCCCCAAAACCTGCAGTGCTTCTCACCATATTGCCTTAATGAGATATCCTTCCCAGGTGACTGGGATGCATTTTCCATTACAGACATTTTAATACAGTGTAAGGGAAAACTGCACTCCTGAGTGTGCTATCCATTGACTAAGGGGTTAAACTGAAGTCCCATCCACCTCAGTTGGTGAAAGGCCCATCCCATGGCACTTATCAAAAAGAGTAAGGGAATCTTCCTGCAGTATTCTTTACAGATGAGTTTTCCTGCTGAGGATAGCCAAATATCCAGCCAGCATACCAAAGCCTTAACTCTTTCCAGGTGCTGTACGTCAGACGTATGTCCTACATCCAAGGTGTAAATACATAGGTGACATACGAGAGCCCAATTCTCAGCAACTCTTTGTCGCCAATCTAAACACTTTTTTTTTTCTGAATTAAGTCTGAAGTCCTTCACCAGGTTGGTTCAGCTAAAGAGCCTTGAAAAGATAGGGGCGTTATCCTTGCTTTTTATTTCCTTTTGTGGCTTTTTGCTTGTCCAGGAAGGGAAAATGTGAATGTGTCAGACAGATTTCCCGCAAAGATAAGACACAAGTACCTTTTTTGTTTAGGTGCTTCTCATGACCATACCCAGTGCAAGATTTGTCAGATGTTTGTTCCAAAGACACTTTGTAGTCATCTGTCTTTCCTTTCTATTTGCAGAACAGGCATTTGAAGCTTTTGGTCCACAGTGCCATGGCTTCTGAGTCTGCTTGCCCTGACATTCAGCCTTCGGTTAAAATGAAGCCTCTAAAGGCAAACATTGAGTCTGCTGCTGTCCAGGCTCCTCTCGACATCTCTGTCTTGTTGGATGAGGAACCTGAGGACTGTCTGGTGCAAGTGTCAACTCCTTCTCCCGTGACCCAGTTGGCTGCAGACATGGAGCTGCCTACTCGCACATCCATTGAGAGTAAGCCTACATCTGCTACAGATGTGGACTGGGAGCCATGGCTGATTACATCAGAAGGGACTTGGGGGTTCCCCAGATGCTAGTTAGGGAGGAGGTCTTTTCTACTCTTACTGAGTCTAGGCAGTGGCCCGAGCCTCATAGGTTTGTTAGGACTAATGTTCCCTTGAAAATAAAAAGAACAGACACGTGGTTCCAGTCGCAGTGGATCCTCGCAAGGAAAGGCAGAATTTCACACAAGGTCTTTTTGAAGCCTTTATGGCTTTAAAGCCTCCTCAAGGCTTGTTTGTACCTTCTGTTACTTGGTCCTCTACCCGTGCTAAACATTATAGGGAATTTGAGACCTCTGAAGTGTTGGATTCAGATTCTGGAGAAGTATCCTTTGTTTACTCAACTCCATTGTCTTTTGGCCTTAGGGTCTGAGGAAGAGTATTCTTTCTCCACATTCCTTATGGAAGAATTATCCTTTGGGGGTATTGTGGTACATATGATGGAGCATTTTTGATTTCCAAAATAGGTACTATGAGCTCTTGCAGTTTGATTCACCTTGTCCTTCTGCAGTTGCCCCCCCTCCATATTGGATACTTTATTACACACTTTTGCTGCTTCTCAAGCCCTTTATTCACAGCCTTCATCCAAAGATGGATGACAGGTTCTGTAAAGTCCAAAGACCTTTTTTCTGAACCTTCTGTGATTTTTTTTTTTTTTTTTTTTTTAAGCTACTGAACCGTCTGTATTGCTATTCTTGTAAACTTTTATTCTCGGACAAGGAAAGGCATACTGTGGATCAGTATGGGGAAGTGTGCATACTTCTGCTACTTGAGCTTTTAAGGGCCATTAATTATCAGACCCATATGGCTAGGGTATATCCTGGCTTTTTTTTCCTCAGCTTGAGGGTATTCTGACTGATGTGCCTGATTGAGGCAGAGTCTTCTGCCATTTCCTTGTTGGGCAGTGCTTTCCAGGTGGCTTGCCATTCTGTAAAGTGTAGTTATTATGCTGCTGATGTCTCTTCTGTGTGGCAGCTGCTTCAGGGTCTGTGATGAGATGGTACTCTTGGTTGGGCTTACAGGTTCCCGCTGATGATATCAAGTCAAAGCTCTTGGATTCTCCTATACATAACCAAAATCTCTGTGGCTATGCTGCGGCTGAGCTGTTTAAGACCCTAAAGTTATGCAGCATCAAACAAATTTTTGTCTCCGGTTCCTATGTTTCAGAGAAATTACTTGTCTTCCTTTATTTGTAGGCAGCCAAGAGATCCTTCTAGGGATAAACTATCTTCCAAGAGGTAAATCTGTCAGGATTCTAAGACTCAAAAGCCTTCTTTCCCTGGCAAATCTGGTTACATCTGACATTCAGCCACCCCCACCTGTCTGCTAAGTTTCTTTTTCCATCAGTTAACTCTACTTTCCTGTTTGGCAATGGTTGAACACAGACTCCCAGGAGTTTTCCATTATCCAGAATGGTTAGTTTATGGTTGGAAAGTCCCTTTTCAGGTCTTCCTCAACATCCTTTCCAGCTCCCTTATTTTCTTGTAATTCTGCAGAATCTTTTATTGCAGGGAACCATTCAGCCCCCCCCAACAGGGCACAGGGTTGTATTCAAGGATGTTTACTGATTTGCCTTTTTGATCTTTCTACAGCTCTGGTCTTTTCCAAGTGTTTATCCCCAGTGGTATCCTTCTGTAGGATTCCAGGAATTCATATTTTCTCTTATTTTGACCTCCTGATTCAAGCTCCCTCTTAGCATCATCTTCATCTTTGGGATCTTGAGTTTACAATGCTTCCCTTGCAAAGTCTAGGGTTCACATTGAAACTCAAAAAGTCTGTGCTGACTCTTCCTCAGGATCAGGTATTTCTAGGCCGCAGGATTCAGTGTGTGCCATTGATGGCTCTGCTGCCTCCTCCACAGGTTGTGCCCTTAAGCTTATTTTCAGGCCTTTCTTCCTCTTTCAGTGCTTCCTGTAAGGGAATTCCTTCAAGTTCTGTGGTTCATGGAATCACCAGTCCTATGGTTCCTTTTTCCACACTCCATATGGGGAAGTTTTAGTGGTACTTGTTAACGGCCTATTTTCACTATCGCCATTCTCTTACCTTGCCTCAAGCTCAAGTTCCACTGGTGGATTCTTCAGATATCTCTGCATCCAGGCTTGCCTTTTCAGGTTCCTCTTGCCACACTGGAGCTGTGCACAGATGCTTCTGATCAGGGTTGGGGAGCCTCCTCTAACAATGTCAGGGTCCAGGGTGTTTGGTCTCTTCCACAACCAGTAAACCACACGAATGTCAAGGAGATGAGAATTTTGATTCTGACTCTGCTTGCTGCCCACTCCCTTTGAATCCCAGGCCCTCTAACAGACAAGCACCATAGTTATATGGTATATCAATAAGTTAGGGGGGCACAAAGTCATACCTGGTTTGCAGGCTGGCTCATCATGCTTTGGGTTTTGCTATCCGGCATCACTTTACCCTTCAGGTGGTTTACATACCTTCAAAGCACAGTCTAGTGGCACACATTCTAAGTAGGTCCAGGACAGGTTCTCATAAAGGGATGCATCACAAGAAGATGTTCTTGGACATTGTTCATTAGTGGGGTACTCCTCAAGTAGATCATTTTGCCTCCCCTCTGATCAGACAACTCCCCAGGTTATGTTAGTGTGTGCCAAGTTCTCTGGCATGGAAAGTGAACACTGTGTCTTTTTCCTGGAGGGGGATGTTTCTGTATGCTTATGCCCCTCTTTCTCTGTTTCCCAAAGTCCTACACAGGATCTTGAGAGTCACACCCAGTCTTGCTGGTTGCTAACTTTTGACCCATACAGCATTGGTTCCCCCTTCTGTTTCATCTGTTCAGGGGCATTCATCACAAGTTACTTCACTGGATGGATCTACTTACACTAGACAAGGAATCTCTCATTCACTCTCACTTGTCCTCCCTTTATTTGACTCTTTGGGTGATAGGGTTTTGATTTCTTTTAGACACCAGCTTTCCAAGGGTTTTCGTACAGTCCTCTATTAATTGTGCAAGCCACTCACTTCTGGCCTGGCATCTTCGTCTGTTAAACCTCATTTGACAGTCATTTCTCAGTTGTCTGCCTCTGAATCCACTATTGGCTTCTAGTTTTGAAGTTGTACAATTTTTGGAAGGCGTCCTTCATATTAGGCCTCCAAGAAAACATATTCGTCCTTCTTGGGACATTAGTTTTGTTCTTGAGAAATTTGAGTGTTTGAACCCTGCAGATTTTTTCATACCAACACTGTACTTGGATGAACCCTGCAGATTTTTTCATACCAACACTGTACTTGGAAAACTGTGCTCTTAGTAGCTCTTACTTCTTTCAAGAGCCTCTGAACTTCAGCCATTCATGGTAGTTCACCCTTTTTGTTTTTTCACAAGGACAAGGTGTCTCTTTGTACCCGTTCTTCTTTTATGCCCAAGGTGGCTAATGATTTGTCCTTCAATCAAACAATTAGTTTTCCTTTTTCCCCTCTCTTCAGAATGATGGCGAGAGAATCCTTCATACTTTGGATTTACATAGACAACTCAAATATTACCTAGACAGAATTAAAGATAGCAGAAAACATGAGCAGATTTTTGTTTCCTTTCATGCCAGGAAATTGGGTATGGCTGTGTCTAATTTGTCTGATGTTCTTCATTCCACATTGCTGCAGTCCTAACCATTGGGGTAGTCCGCTGTCCAGTCGGCCCGAATACCAAAGTATATGGCTGACGTCGGTCAAGGCGCATTAGACTGATGTCAGGACGCCAGGGTACTAATGCGCATGACCGACGTCATATCCTCAGTCTTTTTGCCGCATGGTCCGATGCAGAAGCAGTTTTGCGAGTGCAGGTTGGCGTTCTGAAAAATTTCCGAAGTCGGAGTTTCAGACCGAATCAAAGTTGGCTAAGTACCCCGTTGGGGAACATTTTGGTTTTTTCTTGCCTCAGTATTTAACCGGATGTCAGAAAAAGTGAATAACTGTATTTCTTGTGGGGAGCAGATACCTCATAGGGATTACCATACTTTGTGTATACCTTGTTTAGGGCCTGAGCACGACGTTGTTGGTTGCCGCTCTTGTGCTAGATTTAACAAACGCACTATTAACAGAAGGTTAGACTGTGCCAGGTTAGTGTTTGGGAAGCGTTGTAATTATAAAATGCCGTCGGATGCTCCGGCGCTTCGTGCAAAAAGCGCAAGGACAAAACAGCAAAGCCTAGGGTTGATGAACCGGCAGTCCCGGACGTTGGTTCTTTAGAAGGCTCAGTGGAGCCAGAGGTTTTGCCAGGAGTTTCTTTGGAGTCTCAGGCAGAGACTTTACTGTTACAGGATGTGCCTTCTCAGGAGGTAGGCCAGGCTGAGGGGGCTTCTCAGGTAACTGTTCTTCCCTCTCTTCCCAAGGTAGTTAGAGCCTCTCCTTCTGTTTCCAAAACTTCTTTGAGAGGTAGGCCAAGTTTAGCTTCAGTGGGGGCTTCTCCTAGCACTTCAGGTTCTGTGCCTAAGAAACATATGCTTAAAATGGCAGAAGATTTAATTACTATGATTAGAGGCTCTATGCCCCATCCTGATAAGAGGCCTAGGGTGGAACCTGAGTTTGAGAGTTTTGAACAGTGTTCAGAGGCTTCTGAGTCTTCTCGTGGAAGACTTGCAGGAGTATCCTCCTTATTCTGATTCTGATGTGGATGATTCCACTCCTACAGCTTCTCCTCCTGAGGATTTCTCATTTTCAGAGACTCTGCATTCCATGAGGGAGCACTTTAAATGGGAAGGCCAAGATTACTCTGATTCCAGGAAAAGGCTTAGGGAATTCTTATTTTACCCCAGCATAGGCCCTTAGCTATACCTCCTGTGTTGAATGTGGTGGAAGATGTTTTTGCAGAGGCTTCCCTGAACCCTGATTCTTTGCCTCCTGCCCCTGTTAAACCTGATAGGTACTATAGGGTGCCTGAAGCTCATAAGTATCTGTTTAAGAGTCCTAGGGCAGACCCGGAAACTGTTTCTCAGGGGCCTAAAGGTGTTAAGGCCTCTGTTGTTAAAAATCCTGTTCCCACTGATAAAGAGGCAAGGGCTTTGGATAGGTGGGGAAAGAAAGTGTATACTTCTTCCACTTTAGCCATGAGAGTGTTGAATTGTCAGTTTCACATGCTAAAATATCAAAATTATCTCCTTTCACAATTGAAATCTAAGGTGGATGCTTTGGCGGAAGGTATAGAGTGTAAAGAGTTGCTGGATTTAGTTCATGTGTCTGAACAAGTGGGTAAGCATTCTTTGCAATGTGGTTTTGATGCTGTGCAGGCCTCCTCGAGGGTGGCTGCCACTAGTTCTGTTCTTCGCAGGCATGCCTGGTTGAGGGATCAGAATTTAGCAGAGCATGTTAAGACTAGGATTTTGGATGCTCCTTTACAGTCTGATGTGTTATTTGGTTCGCCTGTGGAAGCAGTTTTAAAGAAAATGGAGGACAAAGCTAAGTCTATGCAAACTGTTAAAGATTTTTGCAGGTGCAGCCACCAAGTTTAGTAGAAATTGGCCTACTAAGGGATGGACATATCCTGCTTATGATTCCCAGTCTAGGGGTAGGTCTAGACGTGGTAGGGGCAGAGCTCAAGGTTCTTTTAGGCCTAGAACAGGGGTTCACCTGCTCAGACTTCTGGTGAGGGCAGGGGTCAGTCCTTTCGTAAACAGACCCAATGACCTGCCTTTTCAGCTGCCAGTAGATTCTCGTCTGGCAGCTCCTTTGGGAGGAAGACTGTCTCTTTTCAAAGAAAATTGGGATTTAATCACTCAAGACAGATGGGTGTTGGATATCATTCACCACGGTTACAGGTTTTATTTCCATACATTGCCCCCTTTCAAAGGCATGCCAGACGCCCTCCACAAAGGAAAGAGGCTCACAAGCAAATTTCTCTGTTACTCCAAATAGGGGCCATTCAGCCAGTCCCTGTACCAGAAAGGGGCCTAGGATTTTATTCTCGCCTGTTCCTAGTACCAAAGAAGGGGAACACGTGGAGACCAATTTTGGATTTATCTATCCTCAACACTTATCTGGACATTCCCAAGTTCAAGATGTTGACGTTACAACAGCTTTTACCTCTGCTGGGCAAAGATCATTGGATGGTAACTTTAGATCTCAAGGAAGCTTACCTTCATGTGCCTATAAGACTAAGTTGCAGGAAGTATCTGCGTTTCGAGCTGGAAATTCTCATTATCAGTTCTCTGCATTGCCCTTTGGCTTATCTACTGCCCAGAGTATTCACAAAGGTTCTGGCTCCAGTGATAGCTTACTTCAGGCTAAAAGGAATTCAAATCTATCCTTACTTGGACGACTGCCTGATTCTGGCTCAAGAAAAGGAAGACCTTCTACAGCATCTGGAATATGTCATAGCAGTGCTAAGATGCCTAGGGTATTCTGTGAACGAAATAAAGTCCAGTCTAGTACCCTCTCAAGACATGTGCTTTCTGGGTGTGAGACTGAATACAGCAGCCCAGATGGCCTTTTTAACCCCGGACAAACAAAAGAATCTTTCCAGTTACTTCCATCAACTATCTCTTCAGTCCGGGCTGACTGCAAGGACAGTCCTTCAAGCCTTAGGGTTCATGGCATCTTGTATTCTGGTGCTTCCCAATGCCAAACTGCATATGAGGAAGCTGCAATGGTATCTCAAAATGTGTGGACACAGCACTGCCAGGATTTGGACACTGTCATTCAAATAATACCTTGCATTCAAAAAGAATTTTGTGGTGGGCTCAGGAATGTCACCTAAACAAGGGACTCTC
Organism: Protopterus annectens; assembly: GCF_019279795.1. Lineage (NCBI taxonomy): Eukaryota > Metazoa > Chordata > Ceratodontiformes > Protopteridae > Protopterus > Protopterus annectens. The sequence goes on from NC_056729.1 coordinate 851,975,932, forward strand.
TGTGACCCGCCAGAGGCGAGTCAGATTTTAACGACAGATGCCTCGGACATTGCTTGGGGAGCTCATCTAAATGGAAAGTGGATACAAGACAAGTGGCCTGCCAGACTACAGCATCTACATATCAACATGAAGGAGATGTTAGCAGTCCAGTTTGCATTAATGGCTTTCAAGGAGTTACTTCTTCCTGGGCAGGTGTTGATTCTAACAGACAACACAACTGTCATGTGGTACATCAACAAACAAGGGGAACACATTCTTATCCTCTATGCAGGCAAGCAATGATTTTATGGGAGACTGCGCTCAGCTTGCAACTAACTCTTCAGGCAAGGTTTCTGCCGGAGCACAGAACTCCTTAGCAGATGTGTTAAGCAGGCAAATCATGGATCCCCACGAGTGGAAACTGGATCTTCATGTATTTCAGAAATTGACAGTGTCATGGGGAACTCCAGACATAGATCTGTTCGCTTCTCCACTAAACCACCAGCTGCCAAAGTTTTGCACAAAGGGGTTTCATCATACAGCTTGGAAAGTGGATGCTCTTTCTTTCCGTTGGAAAAATCTTCATGTGTATGCCTTTCCACCTCTGCCTCTTCTTCCAAAGGTGCTCCTAAAGGTCAGACAAGACAAGCCAAGGATGATTTTAATAGCTCCAGATTGGCCTCGCAACACTGGTACCCACTACTAAGGAGTCTGGTAAGGCAGCCCCATGGCCTTTACCTTTGATTCCACATCTGTTATCTCAGAAGGACGGTCACCTGCTCAATGTCAAGCTTCACTCTCTTCATCTAACAGCCTGGCATATTCTGTGTTGAAACACAGCAGGTCTCAACTTCCTCAACAAGTTTTAAATGTGATTATGGAAGCTAGAAGACCTAGTACAAGAAAAGTGTACGCAGAAAAATGGAAAAGATTTTTATTTTGGAGTGCAGCAAAGAATTTGGAGATTTCTGAGCCTAATTTGAGTGTGGCTCTTCAATATCTTACTGAGTTACTGGACAAAGGTTTGTCTTTCTCTTCCATTAAGATTCATGCTGCAGCAATTTCAGCTCACTATGATTGTGACCCACCATTGTTTTCGCATCCTTTGTTCAAGCAGTTTCTTAGAGGGGCAAAGAATATAAGACCCCAATGAGCTCCTACTCCTGCTTGGGATCTCAATTTTGTGTTGGAAAAACTTACTCTACAACCTTTGAGCCTGCGGCTACTGCTGACTTGAAATACTTGTCATGGAAGACTGCTTTTGTTGGGTATTACTTCTGCAAGAAGGGTTTCTGAGTTGCAGGCCCCTATGGCAGTAGAGCCCTTTTTGATTTTCCATAAGGATAGGGTATCATTACGCACTAATCCTTCCTTTATGCCTAAGGTGGTTTCTAGTGTGGCTTTAAACCAAACTATTCATTTGCCTACTTTCTATGCAGATCCCCAAAATAAGGGGAAAAGATTTTGCACACTTTAGATGTACATAGGCAGTTGCGTTATTATTTAAGCAGGACTAAGGATTTCAGGCAGTCTCAGCAATTGTTTGTTTCTTTTTGCTTCGAGTTCTCAGGGCAAGCCTGTGTCTAAGCAAACTATTTCTAAGTGGATTGGGTTTTGCATTTCATTTTGTTACTCCCATCATGGCAAGGAGATTCCAGCTGGGATTAGGCCTCATTCCACTAGGGCTACTGCCACTTCAACAGCATTTCTAAGGGGTGGCAACTAAGGATATTTTGGAGGCAGCTACTTGGAGTTCAGTGCATACTTTCTCTAAGCATTACCACCTTCCTCTCTACTCTAAATCTAGGGCTGGTTTTGCCACAGCTATTTTGCAAGGCATGTTGACAGCTCCTGCTTCCTTATGATTTGCCAGCCTCCCTTACCTCTGCTTTGGGATTCTACCCAATGGTTAGGACTGCAGCAATGTGGAATGAAGAACATAGTACAGTTTTGTACCTACCATAAATGTAGATGTTCGAGGATCCACATTGCTGCAGTCCAATTTACCCTCCCTCCTTCCCCTCTGTGTTTAGGGGTGGTGGTGTGGGCTAATATATATATATATATATATATTCTTGTACATTTGTATATATTGTATATATGTTTGATGCAGGGTTTTTGGTGTTTTGGTTTGGGCCTTGTCTTTTTAGGGTCTTCTGACATCTGGGGCAAGAAAAGACTGAGGATATGACGTCGGTCATGCGCATTAGTACCCTGACGTCCTGACATCAGTCTAATGCGCCTTGACCGACGTCAGCCATATACTTTGGTATTCGGGCCGACTGGACAGCGGACTACCCCAATGGTTAGGACTGCAGCAATGTGGATCCTCGAACATCTACATTTATGGTAGGTACAAAACTGTACTTTTTGTTTACTGGGAAAAGACGCATTTTCAGTGGTGGCCCAGGAAGAAAAGTTCCATTTGTTTACAATACCTTATTCTTATTTCCGGTTAAACACAAAGTAGTTGCATTTCTATTTTTATTTATGCATGTATAGTAGTTACACACACAGTACTTGCTGAAATGGGAGTTATAAAGAGAGTCCTGCATGTAGTAGTCTCAGCATAAATGCAACATATTCTACTTAGAGTGGATTTTACAGACAGCAGTTGTGGAAGCAATTTATAGCAGTAAATACATATGTGCAAGCATTGTTTTGACATTTCAGTGATAGGATGAAAGTGCTCTAGATTAAGAGGATAGTACTGGGAGAGTGTTGTGTGGTGTGCATGTAAAGTCCTTAATCTGTTGTTGAACATGCGCTGGACTATTTAATCAGTGGTTTAAAGCGATTGAGTTTGTCAGAGTTTTACTTGTATAGGGGATACTGTTTTAGTGTTTTGCAATGCATTGGGAGTAGAGTGAGTCTCCTGCTAAATTATTTGACTTCTTTGTGAGTAGTAAGTGTCCATTACTAGAACGGAGATACCTTGCTAGACAGTAGGGCAGTGGAATGTTTAGTGCAGGGCATTTTTCTGGATGGTGAATGAGTTTGTTGTGAATATTTTAGGTATTGTGCAGTTCAAGCCAGTTTAACCGCTTTAAGCTATGGCAATGGTGGCATCTATGAGGGAGATTGGTGGCAAATTTAGATATTTTGTTGTAACAGGAGGTGAGTTTCTTTGAGTATTGTTTTGTTAGGATAGGAGCAGCATATAAGAGAGTTGGCAGTAAGAAGGTAGTGGCTACAGTTTTTCTTGCTGTATCTGTAAGAAATCCATTGACCCTATAAAGGGAACCTGGTTTCTGCTGTGTTGATTTAATGATGTACAGTATTTGGTATGGTCATATTTGAGATTCTCAACTATTATAATGCCTTGAAGTTTACTGTGGGTTACAGTTTCAATGATAGTGTTATTTGCTGACTTAGTTTTCTTGGGGTTAAGAATCAGGTTTGATTCCTTGAGGCAGGTTTCTACAGAGAAGGTTTTTTTGGGTGACTTCTTTGAACTTATTTATCGTTGAGGCTGCATGTGTTAATGTTGAGTCGTCTGCATATTGAGCTAAAACTAGCATGGTAAGTGGAGGTGGGAAACTTTTTAATATATTGAAAAGGAGAGGTCCCATAATGGGAACCCCCAGGAACACCTGTAGTAACCAGTTGAAAGGATGAATAGGTTCATTCCATGAACAGCTTGTTGCCTTCCAGATAAGTAACTATGGCAAAAGTCCTGTTGAGGAGAGGTGAATGAGTAGTTGCTAGCATGGGACAGTATCATATTCTTTAGTCAGATCTGAAAACATGGTGGAGACAAATATACCATTGTTTCTGTGTTTTATAATGTTGGTAAAATGTAGAGCAGTAGTGGTACTGTAGTGGGGCCTAAAACCGTGTTGTGTTTCTGAGAGAGGGTTATTTGAGGGTAGCTATTGCATCAGCTGAATATGGATACATTTCTCTAATATTTTAGGGAGGGGGAGAGAATCACTATTGGTCTGTACTTATTAAACTCTATAGATATGCCACCTTTAAGCAACAGTATAAGATTTTTTTCCCACAGTTGCGGAATGTATCTTTTTGTAGTCGACCTATTAATTAGAAGGCTAGAACTTCTGCAGCCATTTTTAGGTATTCTGATGGTAGTTGGTCTACAGCTAAGGGGGTAGTTATTAATTTAAGGAGCAACTTCATTGAGAGTGAAATGTGTACACTAAAATCATAGAGCTGTGTATAGTTTTGGTTGGATAGGGGTAGAAGGGGTGCAGATGTATTTGTATGTAGGAGAGAGAGAATGTTGTTGTCTTTCTGCTTTTCCCGGTTAGGGGTCGCCACAACGGAACTCCGGTCCGCTAATGATTGGCAGTTGATTTTTACGTGCTGAGTTGCCAGCCCTAACGCACAACCTTCAACGAAGGTACGCCCATTCACGCAGGTTTCCATGCAGCAGACGCTCTAGCTGAGAGTCGAACTGGTCAGCGTCTGTGAGGCGACAACGCTACCTTGATTGTATAATGTAAGAATTAAACTGTGTGGGGATAGAGTCTGTTGTATTAGTTTTTGGAGCAGGAATGGTGGTTTTGCCAGGGTGGTGAAGTTTTAGTTATGACCTAAACTGTTTTGCGTTTTGATTTTTGTCTTGTAGGTTGGTATAGTATATTTGTTTGTCCTATTTGATATGGAGTTTTTTTAAGGTTTCTAAGATGTCCCTATTGATGGAAGATGTTTTGAGTTCTGGTTTTATAACAATCTTTTCAGACTTTATTCTTTTTGACATATGTTTTTCTGTTTTGTTAGCCGTGGTACAGGGTCGGACTTCACTGTTATGTACCGGTGCTAGATTATTTAAGGTCTGTATGAATATTTTAATAGTGTTCTACAGCAGTAACTAGTGGCATTGTTCTGAGTACATTTTGTATTTCATACTTGGTGATAAATAATATGTTTGTGTAGGTTATGATGAGTTCTGATGGCATAGGTTGGTATGTGTTCACTAATGTTAGTTTGTCTGGTTTGTTTGTAAGGATCTAGTCTAATGTTGAGTGTCTGCTTGAAGTTTTATTGGTTCTAGTGGGTGTTTCTTTTAGTTGCTTGAAGTTGTATAAGTTTCTGGATTTGGTGGAGGTAGTAGAATTTGGTTCTAGTGTGTGTTTCTTTTAGTTGCTTGAAGTTGTATAAGTTTCCGGATTTGGTGGCGGTAGTAGAATTTGAGTTTACCAGTCTATGTACAAGTCTAGACGTATTATAGTTTTATGGTTAATGTGCTGGGGTACCCAGTGAAGGATGTTTTCATTAGTATCAGTTTATCCCTGGTGATATATAAATTGCTGTATTTAGTTCCTATTGTTGATTTTTAGAGTATTGTTAGAATTTCGGCATTGTTAAATTTTGAGTATGTCTTGTGGGAGTAAGGTGATGGTTAGGGAATTTTTATAGATTGGAACTCCACCTACATGCTTGTATTGTCTGTTATGCCTGAGTATACTATAGCTAGAGAGATGATCTCATTGTCCTTTATTTCTGTTTTTTTTTTAACCAGGCTTCTGTAGCCATAACTATATCAGGGGTGGGAGTGGCAGTGTAGGCATATATGTCATGGATTTTGTTGTGCACACGGCTTAGCTTCGTATTTAGTAGGGTAAGTCTGGGTTCTGTGTTTTGAGATGTATTATGTGGTTATTTTTTTACAGGGTTGGAAATGATGGTTTTATGAATATTGGGGACCTGGGTTGGGGTGAATGAGTCCCCTGATTATTTGACTTGCTATTTACAGGGGGTGGAGTGTGGCTTGTTACATTTGGGTCTTGTTTTGGTATTTGTTTGCAAATTTGGTTACTTCATTTTAAGGTGTTAATAGATAAATGACAGGTTTGTTTCACAGAGATAGGGTGCTAGAGAGAGAGAGAGACTGAGTAAATGTTGGTAGTCTGTGTGGTGATTGGTTGAAGTCCTTTGTATGTGTAGGAGGTGGAATTGTTTATCGGTGATGAATGGTAGTAGAGTTAGGAATAGTAGAAGAGTCTGAGTTAGGGGCATCATATTTACTTGAATTTTGTTTAATGTAGCTTAGGATCAGAAAATGTTTAAATAGTACTGGGTTGGTTGTATAGATGTACCCTCTCCTCCTACCACCCAACACTACGACCTGTGAGAAAGCTCTCTTCACCCAAGACTGGACTAGACAGTCAAGAGGAGAAGGTAAACACTTGCACCACACTACACTCAGCACATAGTCCCTCAAAACCTACACCACCAAAACACACACACAAAAGCACAAAGCACACACCTACACTTGCGGAGGCTATCTATAAAAAATCTGCTCAAACAACCGAGACCTCCAAAGCAAAAACGCAAACAACCTCCACCCCCCCCAACACAACCCAAATGAGACACAACCCACAAACTCAGTGTGCCACTCAACTACAGCCCATAAGGCATAACAATGTACCCAACACACTAATCATAGGTGACTATAGTCAGGCACACCGATTTTCCACTCACCAGGCTAAACAAGGAGAAAGTTATTGTCAGCTGCCTGTCGGGTGCCAGAATCCGCCACATAACGCATGCAGTCAGGTCACTCTACAACAAGTACAAATATGACTCTGTCATTGTCCATGGTGGTGTGAAGGACCCTGAGACGTACCTCCCTGGACTACATGAAAAAAGACATGGAGGAGCTGTCCAGTCTTGTAGCCCAGGCAGGTATGACCCTAGCCCTGAGTAGCATCCTGCCATCACCCAGAATACCACAGTACAAGAACAAAATGATTGACTTCAGCAATTGGCTAAGCTTCTGGTGTCATTGTAAGGGGATCTAGTATCTGTCTGCCTGGGATGACATGATCGACAGACCGTGATGCTTTGCCAGAGATGGCCTGCACCTGTTATCCTTGGGATTCCGGATATTGGCTAAGGCTCTTGCCACCCCTATAGTGCCTTTTTTAGGCAAGGTTCAAATGACAAATTCATCACCGCAACAGGTACAAGCAAGCAAAATCTGAGGGTAATGCTACTCCATGCTAGAAGTCTAAACCTCAAAATGCATTCACTCGAGGCACTCCTTAAAATGGAGAACATCGATGTCTGTGCAGTGACAGGGACCTGGTTCAAGGCTGCAGAAAGCACCCCTGCATTGCCAGGCTATAATTCATACCACACCCTTCTGCCACCTAACCTGGTCTGAAACACTAAAGGCAGAGGTGTGTCCATATTCATTAAGGATATCTACACCTCCAGGCTGGTTGCTCAGCATAATGCATCCGAGATTATCCAAGTGCAACTAACTCTGGGCAAGACCACAATCCAATTGTAGCTTGCTACAGATCCCCCACCATGCCCCAGGATTCCTACTCCTCATTTCTTGATGCACTGGAAAATGTTAGGGTACAACCCAACACCCTAATAATGGGAGATTTCAACTACCCCACCATTAACTGGGAAAACTACTCGTGCACCAACTCTTTTGCTCAACGTTTTCTAGAATTCATAAATTCCACCGCCTTGGATCAACTTATCCACACCCCCACCAGGGGCAGGAGTATCCTAGACCTGGTCATTACCAACATGGGCGACTGGTGTTCCACACCAGAGGTCAGTTCCTCGTTGGTCAGATCCGACCACAAGCTAATCAGCCTAGACATCCACATCCCGCTCCCACCCCCCATTAGGGAAACCACTGTAAAAAATTTCTCCAAAGCCAACTTCACGCTTAAGACAGAAGTGGCAAACTTCACGACAACCATGCAGACGGACAGTAGAGGTACGACTGCTGAATTCTGCACAAATGCACTTTATAAGCACTTGCACGAGTGCATGGATCGTGCTATCCCTAACAGAACCAAGATTCTATCCTCCAAAAAAAGGAAGCCAATCTGGTGGTCCCCTGCTATAAATAAACTCTACAACAAAATAAAGAAACTGTTAGAAAAAAGAGTAAAATCCCATGAGTGGAGGAACTCCCTGGTCAGCCTCAGTAAAAAGCGGAGATCCCTCAGATCACTCTGATTTGCAGCACAATGGCACTAAATAATACAGAACCAACTGATATTGCCAACATCCTGGCAGATAGGTTCATTGCAAACTTCTCACCCCCTAAAAGGCCCATCTCTATACCGGAAGAATGCAGAGTTCTTGTAATCAAGGATGCAAACCCACACTCTCCAAAGCCAAGAATACTGCATCCATGGGACCTGACAACATCCCAGGCTGCGTTCTACATGAACTACAGAATGAACTGGCACCCCACCTAAGCACCATGTTCAATCATAGCCTCACCTCAGGCTTTGTGCCCACTGAATGGCGCACAACGATAGTTATCGCACTCCTCAAAGGGGGAGCCACCACAGACCCGGGGAACTAGCGCCCCATTAGCCTAATGAGCCTGGTCTGCAAGGCCATGGAACTTATAAACAAAGACATTGGTAATCTCCAAACACTGGACCCCACCCAGTTTGGGTATGTAAAAGGCAGACCATGTCTCCTAAACCTGATAGATTTCTTTGAAGCAGTCACCAAAGCCATAGATGAGGGTAAGATGGTTCACACAGCCTATCTAGATCTCGCCAAGGCTTTTTGACACCATCCCCCACTCTGGAATTATAGATAAACTCACTAAACTAGGTATAAATCCCTATGTCACAAGATGGGTTGCCAACTGGCTCACTCACGGAACCCACAAGGTGAAAGAAGCAGACTCCAAATCCAACTTCAGACCAGTGACAAGTGGAGTACCACAGGGTTCTGTCCTGGGTCCTCTCCTGTTTGGCATCTACTTTTCTGAAGTACAAGCTAACACAGAAGGCCTTTGGCTAATGAAGTTCACAGATGACTGCAAACTAGGAGCCGTAATTGAAACTCATAATGATGTGGACATCCTACAAAAGGGCCTCACTGAGACAGGTGCCTGGTGTCAAAGCCATGGCCTCAAGCTCAATGCCAAAAAGTGCATTGTCATCCCCTTTGGTAAAAACTCTGTACCCATGAGCTACCACATAGGTGGTAGTCTATTAACACCGAAGGTGTGATGAGACCTTGGAACACAGGTGGACAGTAGTCTCTCCTTTGATAATCACATTGCCACAGTAGTTAAGAAATCCTTCTACATGGCACACCTCATCACAAAAGGTTTCTCATCCAGGAAAAAAAAGGTCATTGTTCCCCTCTACTCATCACTCATTAGACCCATTATAAAGTACAATGCCCCTTTTGGTGTGTACCTCACAAGACATGTACAACTGGAAAGGCCGCAGAAATACCTTGTAAAGAGGATTACCAACCTCAAGCAGATGCCCTACGCAGACAGTCTCAAAAAACTCCAGCTTTACTCTGTCGCATATCGCCTACTCAGAGGCAATCTCTGCCTAACATACAAAGCTATGTCAAACCCAGAGCTGTTGGACATGCTCCACTTAAAGAAATCCCAGGGGCACAGGAAAATAATTTTCTTGGGTGGCGAAAGCCTTTTGGCTAGACTTGTATAGGCCCTAGGGCTGATAGCTTAGTACCTACCTATGAACCATTTGAGAGACGGAGTGGTAAACTATTGGAGACTTTTTTATTTTCTAGGGAGAAGTGATGCTAGTTTATGGGATATGTGGGTGGTCCTATGGAAGTATAAAAAGGGGTGGGAGTTCGGGGTAGGGTAGGAGAGCAGAGTGAGCCCGAGTGGTAGCGAGGGAAAATGGAGTAGGTTTAACACTTCATATTGTCACATATGTGCCGAGAGAGATGAGCAAAATGGTTAGTGCATTTTTTTAGCCAGAAAGAGCTCTCTGCTTGTAGATGAAGCTCTTGATTTTTTTTTTTGCTTTAAGACACAGTTTTAGAAGGAGAGTTTTTTAGAGTATTGGGCTGCTGTATAGGAGGAAATAATGTGAGGAAACGTGTGAAGACCATATATAGAATAATCGAGAGACCAGGCAGAGAGTTTGAGATTAAACAGGGTATTATAATAGTTTAGGAAGTTTTGGGGTTATGACTTTTAATGAGCCATGTCCTACAGCCTGCTTACTCCGTTTATAGCAGAAAGTTCTTAATGCTTTACCTAATGTTTAGCCTGTCCTCTCAACTGATATGTTCAGCTGTTGGATAGCTGGTCTGTTAGGTGATTCAATAATGTTCATAACACATACATTTGCATCAGTTGTTTAGTTGTCTAATTTTCAGGAGGGCTTTCTGGCTTGGGTGTGTATGTCTGACTGGGAGTTGTGCTGCACAGCTGCTGCTCATTTTTCCAGCTGAAATGACTTATTTCAGAGTGCACTCAAGTAGGGTGGTGTCTGTAGGGATATAGAAATATGAGCTAGATTAGAGGTATGAAGTGAAGAAGAACAGATAAGCAAGATAGGTAAAACAAAGTCAAGAACACAGTCTTGCTGTCTTCGAGTTTAGATCTCTGGGACACCTGCAGCATGATATGATTATTATTGTCAGGAAGATGGTATCAGCTGCCTAAGCAAACTATCTCCACCTGGATTTCTAAAGAGATTCCTTTTTCCTATTTTTTTCATGACAAGTAACTTTCTTCATTTGTTCATACTCATTCTACTAGGGCTGTGTCCTGTTTTGGTGATTTTTGTCAAGGGGCTGGATGTTCGATCCATTTTAGAAGCCATTATTAGATCCTCTGTGTATACCTTTTCTAAACATTGCAAGTTGGATGTCATTTCTAGGGCCACTGTGGGATTTGCCAAGGTTTTCTTACATAGGTGTTTGAAAGGCTCTTATGTGTATTCCTACTCTGTTCCTCTCCAATAGCTATTTGTACTTTCCCATCTGTAAAGAATGCTGCCAACAGTGATAAGGAAGGAGATTTTACCCTCTCTCCTTCCCCCATTTTCTTTCTTTGTCCTTCTGGCCAAGGTGTCTCTTCTTTTTCTTTCTTCCCTTCCAGGATGCACATGGTCATCCTTTTCCTCTTGGTTTGTTGTGGCTCTTCGGGAGCAGTTCAGTTCTGAGGATGACGCTGTCATACATCACTTACATGCCTTATGTCTTGGATGTAGGACATTCATCTAAAGTACATCTGGAAGGAGGGTAAGGCTGTGGTATGCTGGCTTGGATGTTCAGCTATTCTCTGCATGATATCCCATCTGTAAAGAATACTGCAACAGGGAGAAGTAGCACACCTACTGTTTAAGTAAGATCTTGCACAACTGTACTTTCTGCTTCACTCTGTTCATTAAACAGAACCTATGTACACTTGCTCTTCTGTCGGACAACTGTGGTCAAAATGATATAACCAGAGTTTAAGATGTAGTAGATTGTAGCACAAAAGCAATGAAATCAACCTTCTGCAAAATGTGCAGGAAAATCTGCACTCCCCTTCTAGACCAATTGAATGGGTAACTGGTTGCATACTGTGCATGTTGGTATATGTGTGGCAAAAGGAACATCTCCTCTTGGTGTTAAAACAGCCATTGTGCAAGACCTCAACACTGAAGTGTAACATTAATTCCATTCTCTGTGTAGTTTTGCTAAGTCATTATCTTCCATAGAAGATGGGTGTCCAAGTATCATTCTATTGACAGCAGATGTTCTTCGTGTTTCACTTTTGCAGTCATCACATTTGGGTTATCTGCTTGCAGTAGCCCTCAGTCGGCCTGATTATCAAAGTCTTGCGTCCTGCGTCTGTTGCAGTCTCATCTTCCATGATGTCAGGTAGTCAAGGGTATAAAGCATGCAGCCGTCACTGTTACATCAGTCTTTCTTGCCGTGCGGTGCCCAAAGAAGAAGCAGTTCGCAAGTGCTGGTCGGCCAACTCCTGAAATTTTCATTTTCGAGTTTCAGAACCGAAGTCTTCAACTAAAGCTAAGTACCCCATTGGGGAAACTTTTTCTTGCTCTAAACCGATGTCAGTAAAAGTCAGTAATTGCATTTCTTGTGGAAAGCAAATACCCCATAAAGATTTTCATTCGTACTGTATTCCTTGCCTAGGCCCTTACCACGACGTACCTCGCTGTCAGGTTTGTGCCTTATTTAAACAACGAACTATTCGTCATCTGTATAGTTATGCTTCTAAATATTTTGGTACTTGAATCAGTTATCCAGATATGTCTTATCCAGATGTTGTCGACTACCGTCTTTCTGAAAAAACACAAAGATAAAGACAGAGACAAGCAGCCTAGGGCCAAAGCTGCCGACGATGCTTCTCCTAAGCTAGTCGCCAGTTGGCCGGTGCTCAGGCACTTTCGCAGCCCCTGCTAACTGCTGCTTCAGATTCGCAGGCCTCTACTGAGACCCATTCAGAGTCCAGTATGCTGCAAGATGCTTCAGCTGTGGAACTTGCAGATGTCTCTACCTTGGATGAGTCCGGAGCCGCTGTGCAGGCACTGGCTTCTGAGGGTGTATTCAGGCCTACTGACTTGCATATTAAACTGATGCCATCTGCTTCTTCAAGGCCTAAAACTCGATCCATGCCTAGAAAACCGACACCCAGACCGCATGTTCAGGCCTCTATGCCTAAGAAACAAATAAGAATGGCTGAAGGCCTTATTACTTTAATTAGGAGAAGCCAACATTCCACCTCTAAGAGACCTAGGACTGAATTTGCTTATGATTCTTCTGATCAGGACTTTGAAATTTCTGTTTCCTCTGATGACCAGGATTTACCCTTATCTACTTATGAGGATTCTGATGCTGAGGACTCTATTCCCTCTGCTTCCCCTCCAGAGGATTTCTCTTTTGATGAAACCTTGCATACTCTTAGGGAGCATTTTTGCTGGGAAAGCCAGGATTTCTCTGATTCTAAAAAGAGGCTTAGGGATTTCTTACTCCTGCCCCAACACAGGCCTTTAGCTATCCCCCTGTACTGGACATTGTTGATGCCTTTTCGGAATCTAGCTTGGCCCCTGACTCCTTACCTCCTGCTCCCAGAAAACTTGATAAATATTACCGGGTTCCTGACTCTCACAAGTTCCTTTTTAAAATGCGGATCCTGAGACTATTTCACAGGGATCCAAGGGCATTAAGGCTACTACTGCCAAAAATCCTACCCCCTCTAATAGAGATTCCAGGGCGCTGGATAGATGGGGTAAGAAGGTATACACTTCTGCAGCCTTGGCCATTAGGGCCTTAAACTGCCAGTTTCATATGTTAAAGTATCAGCATCATGTTATTGGATTGCTTAAAAAGAAAATGACATTTCCTGACTCTGAAAATAAAGATTTACAGGATTTAATGCATTCTGCTGAACAAGTTGAAAAACATACTTTGCAATGTGGTTTTCATTCACTAGAGGCATCTTGCAGGGCTGCTGTCACTGGGTCTGTACTTAGAAGGCATGCTTGGCTTAAGGAGCAATCTTTGCCAGATCATATTAAAGCTAAATTGCTGGATGCTCCCTTAAATCAGGACCGCCTGTTTGGCAACAAAGCAGAAGTACTTAAAAAGATGGAAAAAACTAAATCTATGCAAACTGTTAAAGATTTCCTACAAATACAGCCTCCAGGATTTAGTAGGCATTGACCCTCTAAGAATTGGTCCTTTCCTTCCTCTTCCAGGCCTTCTCAGTCCAAATCCAGAACCAGCAGAAAACCCAGGCTTCAGTCCCAAGGTTCGCACAGGGTGAAGCAGTGGAGGGCTCCCACTTCCAAATCAGGGAGTAGTAAGACCCCCCCCCATGGTAAACTCTCTCAGTGACTTAACTTTAAAACTTCCAAGCCCTTCTCAACTGACTGCTCCTTTAGGGGGAAAGATTGCTCTACAGGCAAAAAACTGGGAACTCATTACCCAGGACAAATGGGTTTTAAATATAGTTTCCCAAGGATACAGATTCCACACGTTACCAACCCCAAACGGTTGGCCAGATCTACCCCCAAATCAGTGGGCAGAGGCTCAAAAGCCACTACTCTCTCTGTTAAGTATAAGGGCTATTCAAACTGTACCAGAAGAGGAAAGGGGGCAAGGTTTCTACTAGACTTTTCCTGGTACCCAGAAAAGACAACACATGGCGTCCTATCCTGGACCTTTCTATCCTAAACACCTTTTTGGTGATCCCAAAATTCAAGATGCTAACTCTTCACCAGTTGCTACCTATGCTAGGCAAGGATGCCTGGTTGGTAACACTGGATTTAAAGGAAGCCTACCTGCACATCCCAATCCAGGGAGTCTTGCAGAAGATACCTACACTTCAAAGCAGGCTGCAGGCTACATGCACTATCAGTTCTCTGCACTGCCTTTTGGCTTATTTACTGCGCCCAGGGTATTCACAAAGTGACTAGCTCCAGTCATTGCATTTTACAGGCAAAGAAATATTCAAATATACCCATACCTGGACGATTATCTAATTCAGGCAGAAAGCCAGGACATACTTTTGAATCATCTGGTGTTTGTACAAAAGGTGCTTACTTGTCTGGGGTAAGTCACATCTTGTACCCTGTCAACAAATTATATTCCTGGGAGCAAGTTTGAGCACAACTTCCCAGATGGCTTTCCTCGCACCAGGGAAACAAATTCATTTGACAGCTTACTTTAAACTAATGGCCACAAAAACCCTGCTATATCTGCAAGACAAATACTGTAAGCCTTGGGGTTCATGACCTCCTGCATTTTCCTAATACCATATGCAAGACTGTATATGAGCAAACTACAGTGGTATCTAAAAAGCCTATGGTGTCAACATTCTCAGGATCTAGAAGCAATGATTCCCATCATACCTTGCCTACATTTAGAGTTCCTTTGGTGGGCAGAGTCCTGCCACCAAAACAAGGGACTACCATTCACTCTACCCCCTGCCGCCCAAACCCTAACAACAGACACATCAGACTATGCATGGGGGGGCTCACCTGGCAGGGAAGTACATTCAGGCCAAATGGAACCCAAATCAAATGTACCTGCATATCAGTCAGAAAGAAAGTTTAGCTGTACAGAATGTTCTGACAGCCTTCAATGACCACATTCTTCCAGGACAATTAATGGTAAAGATGGACAACACCACGGTTATGTGGTACATAAACAAGCAGGGGGGAAATCACTCATACCCCTTCTGCAGACTAGCCATGGCTCTGTGGAACACAGCCTTGAGCTACCAAGTGCATCTACAGGCTCATTTCCTGCCAGGAAAGCTAAATACACTGGCAGATGAACTAAGCAGAAATCTCATGGACCCACACGAGTGGAAACTGGAACCAAAGACTTTCAACATGTTGATAAACAAATATGGGAGCCCAGATATAGACCTGTTTGCCTTGGATTGGACACTCTGAATTGGCCCTAGGGGTGAGTGCATGCGTGTATGTGCCTTCTGTGGAAGGTTGGGCGCCGGGCTGGTAACTCGACACCGTAAAACCTCACTGCCAATCATGAGCGAACAGGTGATCCGCTGTGGCGACCTCTAACCGGGAAAAGCCGAAAGAAGACCATTACAGTACCTTATTCTGTGGCATCAAGCCTTAACAATTGGTTATACAAGATATAAATAGCATTCAAAAATAAGTGTTTCATTATTCAAAAGTTGGCTACACCTTTTGTTAGTTTTGTGATGGGCATTTTTTGCATCCTGAACTGTAGAAAACTTTTATAAATTCATAAATAACGTGTAGGAAAACTGCACTTGACAGTAAGTATACATTTTTTTCAACAACTACACTTCTGTCTGTAACAGAACAGCGATTCTGGATAAATGTTCCCCCAGTGCATCATTCATCCATTTCACAGGGCCACCCCCCTGACCCCCCTTCACATCCACACACACACACACACACACACACATATCCACACACACACACATGCCCACACACACACACACCTACTTCAAATTACTGTCATATATGTATCCCACTTTGCAAAATATCTCACCCCTTCAGTTAAAGGCAGAGACCCAGGTGATAGCCTTAGAATGGTCAAAAATTGTTTCCCTTCAACATGAAATAACCTTAACAAAAATTACAAGTACATCATATTTAAGCCTGTCATGACCCTTGGCATTTTTCAGTTTGTCATACACTGATAACTTCACAGAAATATGCTATTCCTTGTTGAACTGATGTTCTTCATCTCACATTGCTGCAGTCCTAACACTTGGGTAGTCCGCTGTCCCTCGATCGGCCCGAATATCAGAGTATAAGGCTGACGTCGGTCAAGGCGCATTTGACTGACATCAGAACGTCAGGGTACAAATGCGCATGACCGACGCCATATCCTCAGTCTTTTTTGCCGCATGGTCCGATGCAGAAGCAGTGTTGCAAGTGCCGGAAATATTTCAATTCGGAGTTTCAGACCGAAGTCAGAGTTGGTTAAGTACCCCATTGGGGAATATTTTGGTTTTTTCTTGCCTCAGTGGTTTACCGGATGTCAGAAAAAGTAAACAACTGTATTTCTTGTGGGAAACAGATACCGCATAGGGATTACCACAATTTGTGTATACCTTGTTTGGGACCTGAGCACGACATTGTTGGGTGCTAGGTTCAATAAAAGGTTGGATTGTGCCAGGTTGGTCTTTGGGAAGCGGTGCAATAATATGCCGTCGGATGCTCCGGCGCTTCCTCAAAGAAGCGCAGGACAAGGCAGTTAAACCTAGGTTAGAGGAACCGACGCCGGTTCTTTAGAGGCGCCAGTGGAACCGTGGTTCCACGGAGGCCTCTCAGGAGTCCCAGGGGCAAACTTTGTTTTTACAGGATGTGGCCTCCCAGGAGGCAGGTCAGGCTGTAGGGGCTTCTCAGATAACTGTACTCCCCTCCCTTCCCAAGGTGTCTAGGCCCTCTCTTTCTGCTTCCAAGGCTTCTCCTAGAGGCAGGTCTAGTTTTGCTTCTGTGGGTGTCCCTCCTAGTTCTTCAGGTTCTGTGCCCAAGAAGCACATGCTTAAAATGGCAGAAGATTTAATTACTTTAATTAGAGGCTCTATGCCCCCTCCTGATAAGAGGCCTAGGATGGAGCCTGTGTTGGGGGATTATGAGCAGGCTTCAGATGTGTCTGAGTCTTCGGCTGAAGACTTGCAGGAGTATTCTCATTATTCTGATTCTGATGTGGATGATTCTACTCCTTCTGCTTCTCCTCCTGAGGATTTTTCTTTTCAGAGACCCTTCACTCCATGAGAGAGCATTTTAAATGGGAAGGTCAGGATTTCTCTGATTCCAGGAAAAGGCTTAGGGAATTTTTGTTTTACCCCAGCATAGGCCTTTAGCTATACCTCCTGTTCTGAATGTGGTGGAAGATGTGTTTGCAGAGGCTTCTCTTAATCCTGATTCTTTGCCTCCTGCTCCTGTTAAACCGGATAGGTATTACAGGGTGCCTGAAGCTCATAAGTATCTTTTAAGAGTCCTAGGGCAGACCCAGAAACTGTTAGCCAGGGGCCTAAGGGTGTTAAAGCTTCTGTTGTCAAGAATCCGGTTCCGCAGATAAAGAGGCCAGGGCCTTGGATAGATGGGGAAAGAAAGTTTATACTTCTTCCACTCTAGCCATGAGAGCTTTGAATTGCCAGTTTCACATGTTGAAATATCAAAATTATCTCCTTTCACAGTTGAAATCTAAGGTTGATGCTTTGGCGGAAGGTATTGATTGTAAAGAGTTACAAGATTTAGTGCATGTTTCTGAACAGGTGGGTAAGCATTCTTTGCAATGTGGTTTTGATGCTGTACAGGCCCCGCCTAGGGTGGCTGCTACTGGGTCAGTTCTTCGCAGGCATGCCTGGCTGAGGGATCAAAATTTATCTGACCATGTTAAAACTAGGATTTTGGATGCCCCTTTGCAATCTGATGTCTTGTTTGGTTCTCCTGTTGAGGCAGTTTTAAAGAAAATGGAAGACAAGGCTAAGTCTATGCAGACAGTTAAAGATTTTTTGCAGGTTCAGCCTCCAAAGTTTAGTAGAAATTGGCCTACTAAAGGTTGGACGTATCCTTCTTATGATTCCCAGTCTAGGGGTAGATCTAGACGTGGCAGGGGCAGAGGTCAGGGCTCTTTCAGGCCTAGAACAGGGAGTTCTCCTGCACAGTCTTGGTGAGGGCAGGGGTCAGTCCTAAACAGACCCAATGACCTACCTTTTCAGCTGCCAGAACCTTCTCGCCTGGCAGCACCTTTGGGAGGAAGATTGGCACTTTTCAAAGAAAATTGGAGTTTGATCACCCAAGACAGATGGGTACTGGATATCATACATCACGGTTACAGGTTTTATTTCCATACCTTGCCTCCTTTCAAAGGCATGCCAGACATTCCTCCTCAACAAAGAATAGAGGCTCACAAGCAAATTTCTCTGTTACTCCAAATAGGGGCCATACAGCCAGTTCCTATGCCAGAAAGGGGCCTAGGATTTTATTCTCGCCTGTTCCTAGTACCAAAGAAAGGGAACACGTGGAGACCAATTTTGGATTTGTCTATCCTCAACACTTATCTGGACATTCCCAAGTTCAAAATGTTGACGTTGCAGCAGCTTTTACCTCTGCTGGGCAAAGATCATTGGATGGTGACTTTGGATCTCAAAGAAGCTTACCTTCATGTTCCTATCAGACTAAGTTGCAGGAAATATCTGCGAGCTGGGACTTCTCACTATCAGTTCTCTGCATTGCCCTTTGGCTTATCTACTGCCACCAGAGTGTTCACGAAAGTTCTGGCTCCAGTGATTGCTTTCTTCAGGCTAAAAGGAATACAGATCTATCCTTATTTGGACGACTGCCTGATTCTGGCTCAAGGAAGGGAAGAGCTTCTTCATCATTTGGAATATGTGATAGCAGTGCTAAGATGCCTGGGGTATTCTGTGAACGAAATAAAGTCCAGTCTAGTACCCTCTCAGGACATGTGCTTTCTGGGTGTGAGACTGAATTACAGCATCCCAGATGGCCTTTTTAACCCCGGACAAACAAAAGAGTCTATCCCTTTACTTCCATCAACTATCTCATCAGTCCGGGCTGACTGCAAGGACAGTCCTTCAAGCCTTAGGGTTCATGGCATCTTGTATTCTGGTGCTTCCCAATGCCAAACTGCATATGAGGAAGCTACAATGGTATCTCAAGAATGTATGGACACAGCACTGCCAGGATCTGGACACTGTCATTCAAATAATACCTTGCATTCAAAAGGAATTTTTGTGGTGGGCTCAGGAATGTCACCTAAACAAGGGACTCTCTGTGACCCGCCAGAGGCGAGTCAGATTTTAACGACAGATGCCTCAGACAAAGCTTGGGGAGCTCATCTAAATGGAAAGTGGATACAAGACAAGTGGCCTGCCAGACTACAACATCTACATATCAACATGAAGGAGATGTTAGCAGTCCAGTTTGCATTAATAGCCTTCAAGGATTTACTTCTTCCAGGGCAGGTGTTGATTCTAACAGACAACACAACTGTCATGTGGTACATCAACAAGCAAGGGGGAACACATTCTTATCCTCTATGCAGGCAAGCAATGATTTTGTGGGAGACTGCTCTCAGTTTACAACTAAGTCTTCAGGCAGGGTTTCTGCCGGGAGCACAGAACTCCTTAGCAGATGTGTTAAGCAGACAAATCATGGATCCCAGTGGAAACTGGATCTTCATGTATTTCAGAAATTGACAGTGTCCTGGGGAACTCCAGACATAGATCTGTTCGCTTCTCCACTAAACCACCAGCTGCCAAAGTTTTGCACAAAACGGTTTCATCCCACAGCTTGGAAAGTGGATGCTCTTTCTTTCAGTTGGGAAAATCTTCATGTGTATGCCTTTCCACCTCTGCCTCTCCTCCCAAAGGTACTTCTGAAGGTCAGACAGGACAAGCCAAGGATGATTTTGATAGCTCCAGATTGGCCTCGACAGCACTGGTATCCATTACTGAGAAGTCTAGTACGGAAGCCTCCATGGACTTTGCCTTTGATTCCACATCTGTTGTCCCAGGAGGACAGTCATTTGCTCAATGTCAAACTTCACTCTCTTCACCTAACAGCATGGCATATTCTGTTTTAAACCAGACAGGGTCTCAACTTCCACAACAAGTTTTGAATGTGATTTTGGAAGCTAGAAGGCCTAGTACAAGGAAAGTGTACGCAGATAAATGGAAGAGATTTTTATTTTGGAGTGCAGCTAAGGATTTGGATGTTTCTGAGCCTGATTTAAGTGTGGCTCTTCAATATCTTACTGAGTTGTTGGACAAAGGTTTGTCCTTCTCTTCTATTAAGATTCATGCTGCAGCAATTTCAGCTCACTACGATTGTGACCCACCATTGTTTTCTCATCCTTTGTTCAAGCAATTTCTTAGAGGGGCAAAGAATATAAGACCCCCACGAAGGGCTCCTACTCCTGCTTGGGATCTCAATTTTGTGTTGGAGAAACTCACTCTACAACCTTTTGAGCCTGCAGCTACTGCTGAGTTGAAATATTTGTCATGGAAGACTGCTTTTTGTTGGCCATTACCTCTGCAAGAAGGGTTTCTGAATTGCAGGCCCTTATGGCAGTTGAGCCTTTCTTAATTTTCCATAAGGATAGGGTATCTTTACATACTAATCCTTCCTTTATGCCTAAAGTGGTTTCTAGTGTGGCTTTAAACCAAACTATTCATTTGCCTACTTTTTATGCAAATCCCCAAACCAAAGGGGAAAAGATTTTGCACACTTTAGATGTACACAGGCAGTTGCGATATTATTTGGACAGAACTAAAGGGTTCAGACAATCTCAGCAGTTATTAGTTTCTTTTGCTTTGTGCTCTCAGGGCAAGCCCGTGTCAAAACAAACTATTTCTAAGTGGATTGGATTTTGCATTGCTTTCTGTTATTCCCATCATGGCAAAGAGATTCCAGCTGGGATTAGGCCTCATTCCACTAGGGCTACTGCCACTTCAACAGCTTTTTTGAGGGGGGTGGCTACTAAGGATATTTTGGAGGCAGCCACTTGGAGTTCAGTGCATACCTTCTCTAGGCATTACCACCTTCCACTGTACTCTAAATCCAGGGCTGGGTTTGCCACTGCTGTCTTGCAGGGCATTTTGGCAGCTCCTGCATCTTTGTAGTTTAGCCATCCTCCCTTTCCTCTGCTTTGGGATTCTACCCAAGTGTTAGGACTGCAGCAATGTGAGATGAAGAACATAGTACAGTTTTGTACCTACCATAAATGTAGATGTTCGAAGATCCACATTGCTGCAGTCCAATTTACCCTCCCTCCTTCCCCTCTGTAGTTTGAGGTGGTTGTGGGGGTTGGGTTATACATCTGATGTATATTGCATATTGTATATATTGTCTATATTGTACATACTTTTGGTGTTAGGCTGGTTGGTTGTTTAGTTGTTGTCTATGGGTTTTGACCTTTCTTTTTAGGGTCTTCTGACATCTGGGGCAAGAAAAGACTGAGGATATGGCGTCGGTCATGCGCATTTGTACCCTGACGTTCTGATGTCAGTCAAATGCGCCTTGACCGACGTCAGCCTTATACTCTGATATTCGGGCCGATCGAGGGACAGCGGACTACCCAAGTGTTAGGACTGCAGCAATGTGGATCTTCGAACATCTACATTTATGGTAGGTACAAAACTGTACTTTTTACATTGCCTGACACTTTATTGGACAGCACTGAAAATAATCAACAGTGTTCCTTTGAAATTTCTTCAGATCACTAAAACAAGAAATTCCTGTATCTGTTGAGACAGGTGGGTGTAGCCAGCTGTTTTCTTCTTACAGGATGGTCCCTTAAATGTTATCCGTAGTGCAGAAATAGAGGATGTCTTAGGATATTTAGTCTTAAACGTCATTAAGCACCCTAAACTTTGCATTTAGTGTACTGCAGTCCAAAGATTTCACACTTCTAAGCATAGGGGAAAAATTTTGCCTGAAATCAGGGAGTCATCACTGTTGTATATATCCAGTTCTTTAAAAGTCATGCACATTGCTTTGGTAGAAAACATTTTATGCCTACATTTAGTTCAGATAAGTTAGCAGTACTCCCAGGTGACCAGCCATCCAAAAGTCGATAGAGTAGTAGTCAGTTTCTTGGGTCTCCTTTGATTAACAGTCTTGTAGTCTTGAATCGAATTCTTCTGTAGTACTTCCGTTCTGATTCACAATCAAAGATGTCTGCTTTTATGACATCCTTCTTTTGAAAACTGGGAAAACGTCCATTTTTTTTTCCTTTTCAGGTGCCCTGTAACAGTTGGTGTGTATTCCCCTGCAATACTTGCCATCTGTGATGAGTCCTCAGTTCCTTTTTGGGGCAGTGGGTGGAACTTAGCTGCTACATCTTTAGGAGCATAAAATATGTCTCCTTCCTTAGGAAGGTTCCCTCTAAAGCAGGCAGGATGCAATAGGTTAAATTTAAAATTCCCCGTCTTGCACAGTTTCATTGGATCCTTATCGTAATCAATACTGTGTTATCCTTGCTTTACCTCACTTCAGCTTTTTCCTGACTTTATTCACCATGGATAAAATTAATACTCACTGTAGATTAACAAGTTGTCACTGGTGGGAAGTAATATACTTGTTTAATTCCACAGCTTCCTCATTAGAGATAAACTCTGAACATGTCTGATACCCTATGAACTTAGATTTAAGTGTTTGTTAGACATACCCTTACGTAGCTAAAAAGTTAGAATAAGCTGAATGAAACTGGAAGTAATTTGATATGTTATACATTTGCTTTAGGGTGATGACTTTTGCAGTCGAAAAGACTATTTGTTTTAAAAGAGCTTATGAAGACAGTAGGCAGTCTTCTCCCACCTTCAAGTGTCTTATCATTTTATTCTGTATCAACTGTTCTCCGTATTTTCTCAGCTTGTTAATTAAAAGTCAGCTAAGTGCAGATAGAAACGATAGGTCAGTGAATTGTTGGTAACTGAATGCTCATCTCTTCTGAAAAGGATACTTAACCTGCTTATAACATTGTTGCTGTAAATGGGTGTGTGAAACTTGCAAGTCAGAATGAATGAGAACTTGCCCTGCCCGTATACTGTGACCTGTAGCAAACTGACAATTTGTTACAGCAGAACTTCAAACCTAAAATTTAACCCAGTGCTTTAAAAAATATCAGAACCAAATTTAAAGAACATCTGTGGACAGAGACTTAAAGGGGCAAAGGTGTAGCAGAATAGCAACAAAACACACACACACACACACACACATTATTGTCTTTAAAGGCAATCACTTTTAATGCATTTTTTCCCCTTTGTGGTTTGCTTGTCTGTTTCTGAAATTATTGCCAGTTTGTACCAGCACACAGAGTAGTGAGTACATACACATTGGTGTCTCTTCACACTCTTACCAAAGTGCATTGCCTGTTTACCATGCACACCAGTCCCTTCATTTTCCTAATGCAGTTTATTAACTGCACACCAATGGGATGGCACTTTGGTGTAGCGGTAGCATTTTCACCTTACAGCAAGAGGTTCTCTGGTTCAATTCTTTGCTGGGGTGCCTTTTGTGTGGAGTTTGCATGTCCTCCCTGTGTTCATATGGGTTATCTCCGATTACTCCTGTTTCCTCCCACATTTCAAAGACATGCATCTGGAGCGTTTCTCCCCTGGCCTCTGCTGAAAATTGTCTTCGCTCCAAGTCGTAAACAAATGTTAAATAAAATGTTTGACGCTTATTAATGTTAATGGTCTCATTCAGAACCTGCTGCTGTATTTGCTTGTATTTGTTAACTGGGGTATAGCACTGAACCACGTTGACCTTTTTCAGAGCAGCTGCATGGGTAAGTGACTTGCTAAAAGCCACATAGCAAGCAAATGAAGGTGGGGGAATCGAACCCTGGACTGCAGGAAGCAGCTAATTAAGAACTGGTAGCTTTGATTTTCTGTCCTAACTACAAACAGGTACTACTTATGACACCTGCTTTGCTGATGCTGACTAGGTAATATTGTTTCCTGTCTGTGAACAGGAGTGATGCATGTTTTTGTAGAGAAGTTGGATTTAACTTATTGAGTGGCACAGACTTCAGCTGACATCAATGGCCATCTGCTCCTGAAAAATTGTGAGCATGCATCAGAATATACTACTAATAGAGGTGAGTGGTGGGCTGTGCTACCTAGCAACTAAGTTGGGATGGGGGTTCTGGTACTTTGTAGAAAAGGATTATATGTATTTTATGTATGTGTGTCTGTGTGAATGTGAGCACAAGGTATGTGTTTTTATGTATGCGTATATGTGTGTGTGTGTGTGTGTGTGTGTGTGTGTGTGTGTGTGTGTGTGTTTGCTTGCCTGTAGTGCTTGGGGTGGAGAGAGTATTATCACCTGTGCCTATGGAAAGTAATGAAGCTGTCGCCTGTTACTGTTGTGTACTTGTAGCCTCCTTTCTGTGTGCATAGCACACCCATGACCCCTTTTTGATCATCTAGCTTTCTTTTTACCACAGAGGGATGGAGGCCAAGAAATTAATATTAAGGCTGTTACCATGCAAGGACCTATGGAGGTTTTGTCCTTAATGCCTGTTCTCCCATTTCTCTACAACCGTATTTATTATTAAGTGAGCAAGTGATGGCCACTGGAGGCATCAACCAGGCAGTTATCGGAGTTCTGCTGTATAGAGGATGTGCGACCAACATTACCCTGGGTAGCACTACATATTCTCTGTGTGCACACTTATTAATACCTGCTTTGATGGTTACCACTAAGCAGCTTGGTGAGGCACATGCACACTGCAGAGTTGTCTGCCAGTCCTCCTGACTGTATTGCAGTACTTTACTACCTGGGCCATGAAATGCCTTGTATGTTGTTGCATACTTTCTTATTGTCCAAAGTCAGCCTATTTCAAACCTTTCTGCCATTGCCATTAGACGTTGACAGATTCACCTGCCATGGGGTGGGGCATTTCCAGACCACAGTGCCAGTCCATTGTTAAGGTGGAGGACCACAGCATGGGAAGAAGATGCCAGTGGTGGGAATAACCTGTGCTACATGTAGGCGGGAACATGCATGTGCAGGATGGCAAAGCATAGATACTCCTTGCGGTGATGCAGTTGTCACCAGGGGTGGGTGTATAGATAAATAGGAATGCTCCCTTGGGGGTATGCACCATGTAGTGCCCTGCTCAGGTATAAGCAGTAAGTGTTGCCACAAGGCTTTAGTCTGTGAGTGCAGTAGACAGAGTGGCAAGGCTGGGTGTGAGCAGGGGCAAAGAGAACCCTCACGGCTCTCTGGATAATTGCTTTTTCGTGATGGCTTGCCTTCCATGCAGTACTGGGTTTATCTGGAATATGAAGGATTACCAGGCTTAGTATTTTGGGGAGTGGGTTGATGGTTAGAATTCAGAAACACAAAAAGCACTGCAGGGGGAAAAGTTGTAGCAGTCTGAATGTACAAGCAGGAATTGAGTGCTTACATTGCAGGACGTCCTGTTACATTTCTGTATCTAATGATGGAGCTTAGAAAAGACAGAAAATTTGTAGGCAGCTCAAATGAGAAGTGGGCAGTCCTTACTGCTGGTAGCCCCCCACCAGCTCAAGTAGGTTGCCATTGTGTACTTCACATCACAGAGTTTGTCTGGAAAAGGAAGGTTCCTTCTAGAGAGAGGATAAACTGCCCATGGGAGGATTACACTGATTATATACCTTAAAAGGAGTACGATGAATTCAGAGAAGCAGTGGCTAATTAATATACGGTGATTACACTGTCTCACAGATGGATGAGCTGATGTCGTGAGTCACAGATGACCAGAGATCACTTGACAATCCAGGTGTTGAAGAAACGTGCCAGATGAAATTGGAATTAGCAGCTGATGCTGACTCACTCATCCAAGAGAGTAGGGAATCAGCCCAGTCCACTGCATGTCTTAGCCAATGAAAACAAGTGTAGCAGTGTGCAGCAGTATGAGCCTGTGGTGCTCATGCCCACCAAGCTGTTCATGCACAATAGCTGACAGTCATGCATCGAAGTGTACTTTAGTCATGGAATGGCATGGAGGGAAATCGTTTTGCCAGTCTTTCACTTGGATGTAGGTCATGGGGAAGATTACATCCACCCTTAATGGCTACCTGGATAATGATTCTTCCACCACTCTAGTCTTTCCCAGCACTTACAAACTAATTGTATAGGTACTGCAAAGTAGATAGTCTGTGGAGAATGAGGACCCTCTTCCTTGGGGATATGGGGGTATAACTTATAGGTACAGATGAGTGAGTGGGCAGCAGAGTGGGTTAAGGTGGTTTTTTGGTTAGCAAGCACAGAGGACAGAATGGTAAAAAAAAAAAAAAAGATGGAAAAATAAGTCATTGACTTTAAAGTTTGTGTTTAGGTGCTGGCAGTAAACCATGTTGAATACATTCATCTTAAATAGTATACACTGAACTGAAGAAGCATTAGCGAAGTGGTGAAGGTAGGAGATACTTAAATTATTTTTAATCAAGAAGTAAAATGGTTTTAAGCATTTGCATTTTGCATGTTAGGTTATTCGTGTGCATTCCTTTTTCCAGTGGGTGGAGTTTGACTGCCAGGTTAGTTTGTCCACAGATTTAGTTCTTCAGCAGGTTTCATGCATCAGGACCGTGATTTTTTTTAATATCTATGAGGTGTGACTGCATACAGAAGGATGCAAGAGCAGCTTGGGCAGTGGATTTATAAACAGCATAGTTTTCAGATGCAGCAACCTGCTGATGTGATCTGTGTTATGGGCAGACATGAGTGCAAAGTTCAGAATGTAATTGCTTACCCTACATTTAAAGCTGTTGATTGTCAGTGGGAGGAGATTAAGTGCTGGATGTCAAACTAGCACACCCTGTTGTGTACATAGGTCAGTAAAATGTACTGCTAATGCAAGATTTAATTTTCGTAATTACACTGATTTCTAAAGGTGACTTTACATTATGCTACAAACTTGCTGCTTGGAATTGCATGGATTTTCTGTGGCATGCAGAAGTGTTTGCCTTAGGCTATACTAAGAGTTTTGTAACCCTGCCTTTGCTTCTATAAACTTCATGGAAGTGAATATGATTCCAGACAGTTCAGTCATTACACCAGTACAGTAACTAAAATCAAGTGTACTGTTCGCGTGTAGAAATTTTGTGATGGACGAGTGGTACATTTCCCCTGCATGTTTATAAAGTGCCTTTTTCTTGTTTATATTTTACTGAAATAACTGATCTCCATCTAGTAGGACGTTGACACTTTCTACAAACAATGGTTGTATGACCTATTGCCTTTATGCCTAGACATAAGGACATAATTAGACCTTGCCCTTCTGAAAGTGAGCCCAGGAATAAACCGAGTCGGATCACAGAAGCAGTACTACATGCATTCCAGTGTTAAATATGCAGTTGTTTGTCATAAGTAATGATACAGCTCAAGTCTTTTGCTAGGCATTTAATGGTGGTGCTAATGTTTTTACAGACAGAAGACTGGAATGTGTGGCCAGGATTTGACATGCTGTCATGTGGAATTGACCTAAACAAATACAAAAGTCATCTCTGAGGTTTTATGGGTTGAGCCCAATGGCAAACCTAATTGAAAGAGCAGACACAGGAAAATTACAAGTTTGAGAGCTGTAGTTATTTAAAAAGGAGAAACTTGGAAAGTAGTCAAACATTCAAGGGCAACATAGAGCAGCAAATGGAAAACAGGAGGCAAAATATTTTATGGAGGTTAGATTTTTAGGAAGTAGAAAAGAAAATCTGGACAAGACTGTATGTTTTAATGAGTGTTTGTAATGAGACCTGCAGATAAATTGTTCTTTCTGCCATTTGTGGAAAAAAATGGAAAACTGACCGTGGAGTAGTGGTAGTTCATACTGCATAATAGCAAGAAAGTGTTCCTACCAACACTGGCTGTGATGTGCATGAGTTGTTCAGGATGTGACCGAGAGCAAAGAAAGGCTGAATACATTTTTAAGTTTTTTTGTAAGGGTAATTGCCACATTGCTTTCAAAAATGAATGGGAAATATAAAAAAACAAAAAAAAAACAACACAAAAACAAATCTCTGTGGTATCCCAGACGTCTCAAACAACCCACTAAACAAGTATAGTGGGTCCAAAAACAACAGTGTAAGAAACTTCTCTGTGTGGAAGATTTTCAGTCCATTTATCTCTAGAATCACTGTATATTAATCAGATCAGACAATAGTAGTAGAAGTAGCGAACTTAAACTCCTCAAGTAAAAAAAAAAATAAATAATACAAAATATGTAATTTGAAATATTGTACAGAATTACTAAGTATTCGAAAGTAATCCAAGCAAGGCAGGCAGTCTGTTTACAGTTGAAAATCCTTTAGTAATTCTGTACAATATTTCAAATTACAAATTTTTTATTATTTTTTTGACTTGATGAGTTGAAGTTCGCTACTTCTGCTACTGTTGTCTGATCTGATTAATATACAGTGATTCTAGAGATATATGGACTGAAAATCTTCCACACACACACACGTTTCTTGCACTGTTTTGGAAGTATTTATAAACGGACATAAGGTACAAAAGGTACAGTTGGATATCTCCCACAGTAGGGCACAAGGGTCATATCCCAAATCATGTTCATTATCAGGAAGTTGTTCTGAAGATGCCTTTATTTGTAAGATGAAAGTGCTTAACAGTTGTGTTCCGTGTTCTTACTGTTGATAAAAAGTTTGATTTTATTTTCATTGTGATGTGGTCATTCACCTCATTTAGGAATGTCTTAATTTTCAAGCATGACACAGACAAGTGTACCATTTTGGCTTTTTGCCTTTTCTGTGTTGTTCTCCTTATATTTTCTGTGTATTTTGGCTGCTAGTTTTCCTTTTCTTTGGAAGTAGATTATGTCTGTTCCAGAAAAACTTGCAAACAATTTTCTGTGGATTACAAATTACACAAAATGAATTACCACGTACTGTCTCTGTCTTGTGTAGGTAGAGATTTTCTTAAAAATCATTTAGCAAGAAAGCCTTACTGAAGGGGCCTAGGAAATGGAAAGCAAGATAGATGACAGTAACCTACCAGTTGTGATTCAGGAGTTATCTTAGCCTAGTAAGTGGGCAGTCTTGTAGTGCTTGGCTCTCTGTGGAGTCTAGAATAAGGTTTAGACAGTTCTCCAAGCATCTTTTAAAGGATTTAAAATTGGATTTATCTTGTTAGAAATATTTTAACTCATGGGTTTGCTCTAAATGCTTGGACTGTCCTATGTTGGAATTGACGTTCAGACGTGTGATTGTGGTGAATACCCTCACAACACTGTACTTGACGATGGATTAGTTAATGTAAACCAGTCAGCCTCAACTTAGTATTAGGAAGATTAAAGAATCACAGCCTCATGGATTGTACAAACATCTGCTATCCATAGCGCTGAGGAGAGTCATGACAGGCGTCCTGAATAACACTCTGAGTAGATGTGTTGTAACCTCCACAAGGCCTTTGTCTGACTGAGAACTCACCAGAAGAACTGTGTACTACATGACATGTGAATCACCACATGTAGCATGTTAGCCTTTAAACTGTATACCCAGGTATAAAAATTCCTTTTTAAACTGACAAATATGTAGAGCTGGTACATTATGTTGAGAAGGCAGTATACACACATTTGTCTTATTTCACATCTCATGGCTTTTAGACCCTTGTTCATGACATACTGGTGATAGAGGATCATAGGTTGTTTTATATCATGTTGCTCCTTAATCTGCCAGTGTCATTTAACACTGGGGACCACAGGATTCTTTTGGAGTGCCTTAAATACCACTGTGGTCTTTCAGGCACTACATTCAAGTGTTTGTTTTCTAACTTTTGGGTCACTTCCGGAATGTGGTGTTTGGGTTAATTCCCCTTATTCAGTCTGGAATGTAGGGTGACCCGGGGCTGCATTTTGGCTCCATTATTGCTCATGAGGATCTCCATTTTAAATGATTTTGAGGGCTCTGCTAGCAACCGTGGGCTGCAGTCTCCTAAACAAATAGAAAAGTAGCTAATGCAGTAGTAACATAGTTACTAACTTCTCTAACTTGGTATTATACTTGTCTGAGGGCTACTTGAGGCCCAAAGGCCATAAGTTTGGGATCCTTGGCTCATGATCCATTTGTTTATTGCTAAAGGAGGTCTTTATGGGAAGAGGAATGTATGAATAACCATGAACAGATGATGCTATTGTCACATCTGCTGCTTGAATTACTACCTTGTAGGGCTACTTTGGTGTTCTGCATTGTCAGCTGTGGAACTGACATAAGTTGTTAAGCTGAACCTCTGCAAAACAGGTTATCTTAATGCTACCATTAGTATGTTACCTTCCTCTGTTTTCAGTTTGGAATTTGTCTCGTGTCTATAATATAATTATTTTTTTGGTTGTTTCTTTTACTACAGACTGACAGGTTTCAGCTTGTCATCCAGGCATCCGGTTTCCACGTTATGAATATATCCCAAGTTAAGCAACTCTTCCCTTCCTTTGGCCCAGTAATAGAAGCTCAAGTTGCAGTTACATAGTGATTGGACTGTAACTGTGCTGTCTTTGGTTAACTGGTCGCCTGGCTTATCTGTGAAGAGTACAGAATTTGTAGTGAAGCTTTTAACTGTCATGGCTGATATTGTAGGATCGGTATTGGCCGCCATTTGTAGCCAGATATATAATTAAAGTATTGACTTTTACCTGCTGTGTCCTTCACATTCTGAATGCTACTTGTCTGTTGTGTCCTTCATGTTCTTCCCTGGCCTAAATCTTCATACCCTTAAGTAAGGGGCTTCTATCAATTCCATAGACATTTTTAAAGTTGTCTTAGATGGTTTTCACACCTTACCTGTCTGTTGTGGAATCATCAACCTTTCTTGATTCATGTGAATGATTCCCACTACTGTCTTAGAAAACCTCCCCTTAGATACTGAGGAATTGCGTTCCTTAGTGTGACTACACAAATTAAGTAAAGTGAGGTGCCAAAAGGATTGTGTTTAAAAGTGAGAATTTTATGATGGTGTTGGGATCGGAAGTGTCTAGATGGGCAGTGTCTGCTGAGCATTGTTTGAGTTGAATGGCATTTTTGGAATATTGTACTCTATTTTAAGTTGATATAAAGTCAAAACACGCTAGAGTTCTAACCATTGTGCTTGGAAAACAAGGCAGTGGGGTTGACAGGTTTGGCAGTAATGTAGCACTTGTCAAGTCTTAGAGATTTTTTTTTTGTTACTTGAATGGGGAGGCTTGTAAAGAATGGAAGGAGTATAATTTGAGCAGCCTGGTATTTGGATATATGGTGTAAGATTTGGTTTAATTTTATATGGAGTGTCTTAGCTTTAGATATGATATGGTTACTGTGGTAGTTGAGTTAGTTTATTATCTAGATTACCCCAAGACATTTTGGTTGCTGCATATGGTCAGCAACCTGTCATTTTATTCTTTGACTTAACAGCGACCCCATGAGTGCTTTTGTAATTGACATTTGGGGGTCGAGAACATTATTTATTTTAAGTATTGATAGTCTCTAAACCATTTCTGTAGCTCTGTTGCTTTGTAAAGGTGAGTTGAGTTAATTCTTGACTTTTAGAGGAAGGTAGCTTGAGCACATTAATGTAAAGTCATCAGCATATGTACGATGGTACACTTTTCATCTATTTTGTGCATATTATTGATGTGGACATTGAACAGTAGGTCATCAAGAATGGATCCTTGAGTGGCACCTACAGCACTGGTGAGGAGGGTGGTTTAATTAAGCCCATTGAGATAGCTTCTGAGTCCATCTATACTTGAGGAGCTCCATGCTAGGTCAAAGCCTGTTAAAGGAAAACTCCACCCTATAACTGAAAAAATATTGTTTTTTTCACTCTGTCTTTGTTTCTTGACATATTTTAAAACCTCAAAGTCACTAAGTGCTTAATTTGTAATTTTAGCCCATTTTCCACAACATGGCTGCCAATGGGGCTTGATGTATCAACGTGATCTTGTTCTCCTTTAACCATTTCTCACTCCCATAATGCTATGTATGACTCACGCCAGACATAAGGAAGTAACTGAATTCCCATGCCATTAACATATAATGGGATTTGTGTGAGTCATTGTTATCATCTTTACCTTCTGTAAAAGGACTGCTTCTTTTCTGTCTCTAATCACCCTCATTTATGTTTGTCTCAGACCTTGTTTTACACATTACTTAGAAATTATCCAGCTACAGCCAGAAAAGTAGCTATGTTGCAGGCCTTTGTTCAGGGTTTTCTTGTGTAGTCAAGAGGAATTGACGGTCCCCTCCCCTCACACTACTGCAGACGTGTTAAAACTGTCACTGCACTGAGACCCTTGCAGAATCAGTTCCTCTTGGACTATAAAAGAAAACCCTGCAATTTAGTTATTTTTCTGGCTGTCGCTGGATCACTTCTATCAAAAAAAAAAAAAAAAGTGCATGCATTGCAATTTCTACCTTTTATTTACATTTTCTGTATAATTGAATTTTAGATGCTTAATTACATTTCTGTATAACTTAGTTTTTCTCTGTTCAAATTCTTGTTGTTAAAATAATAATTTTCTGCAATTTGTTCATGTATTGGAGCAACAAGCCCGGTTGGATAAACCCGGTTAACAAATGTCAGTAATTAAGTATAGTGTAAAACAAGGTCTGATCCAAACATAAATGAGGGTGATTAGAGACAGTAAAGAAGCAGTCCTTTTACAAAAGGTAAAGAAGATAACAGTGACTCACACAAATCCCATTATATGTCAGTGGCATGTGAATGCACAGTTGTTTGTCATGAGTCATGCAAAGCATTATGGGAAAGAGAAAGGGTAGAGAGAGAACAAGATCACTTTGATACATCAAGCCCCATTGGTAGCCATGTTGTGGAAAACAGGTTAAAATTACAAATAAAGCACTTAGAGTGATTTTGAGGTGTTAAAATAGGTCAGGAAGCAAAGGTAGAGTGAAAAAAAAACTGATTTTTTAGCTCTAGGGTGGAGTTTTTCTTTAAGTAGTATTGCATGTGACATACTAAGATTGATGCAATGAGGAGATTTTCATTTAGCCTGCGTATGTATTGTGTTTAGAAACAGTAGAACTAGAGTCGATGCTGTACGCAGGTCAATAGCCATGATGAGTTAGAGAGACCGCATGTGATTTTGAGGATATAACGTGATTGTTTATGCATTTTCAAGAATATTGCAGGTGTGACATACTGCTTATAGGTCTGTAATTTGAGGTGCAGATATTCTCTCTAATTTTGGGGATCAGGTGATAGAGGATTGCTTTCATAAAGCAGGCACGTACTGTTTTTTTTTTTTTTTTTTGTAAGTATGGCACTTGGATAGACCATATTTTTGCTTCACTTGGAAAGAAAACTAAAGAAGGTTTTCTCTTTAGATTACTGTTTTCTTCTGTTAACACTAGTTGTGACAAATCTAGTTGTTGTTCCTGGAACTTTGATCCATTTGTCTTGCACAGACTGATGGTCTTCCTTACAAGTTGCATAGGATCTGTTTCAAATGCTGTACCAACTACAGCAGCTTCTAGCCTTAGACTGCAATTCCTTTCGTATTATTTCTGTCTCTGCTAATTTTTTTTCCAGCATTTATTTTACTTTATATTGATTTTCAGGTATCAGCAAAACAGTTGAAATGGGTAATCTGTTTTTCACCCGCCTGTCCCGTTAACCGCTTGATTGAGGAGGGATTGAATCTTTGCTGTGAAATATTCCTGTATTACAAAATTGAGATGTCTGTCCTCATACCTGTTGTTCTAACCCTTTTTTATGAGACTGTTCACTGCTTAGATAGACGTGCATCGTAGTCAATGTTGCAGCATTAGGTCTTGAGACTTCCTGCCATGCAGAAGCCTGTGGCCAATCCGAATACTGGAGATTTTCACAATCCCCTAGCCATCGAACACTCCTGGCATCTAAGGATGTTGGTGGTATAAAGAGTTTTTGGCCAAAACCATTTTCAATTCTTTCTTGCTGTGTCAGTCTGATACATATGTGAACATTGTCATTCCATCGGCTGGCTTGAATTACTAGATGATTCAGCAAAGCACCCCATTGGGAAACTTTTTTATCTCAAATTGACTTTAGATGTTGGACGTGTAATGTTTTTAAAAGTTATGAATTATCTAACGTGTGGGGAAACGGATCCTGCCCAAAGACTTCCATTCTTGTTTTCTCCCTTTTTTGATTTCTCCAAGTCTTTTGGGTTTCTAATAACATGACGGGAATGGGCCCCATTCCTAAGTTAGAGTACGATTAAAGTTCATGAAATTAGTATTATTTCACTCTTTGATGTTAGGCAAAAGTGCTTTTCGCAATACCTGCAATGTGCCCAGCAATGATACCTTCTGCAATTCATACAGTGTTACATGAATTGATAGCGTATCTAAATATGATTGTAAATTCTTTTATTATACCAGTTGCTCCTACTACTAGTGGAACTGTCTGGGTATCTTTCTTCCACATGGCTCTCGTTTCTGCCTGCAGATCAAGGTATTTTATGACTGTCTCTCTCTGTACGCAAGACTCTATAGTCACTAGGTATGGCAATTTCAATGATCAATGCTACTTTTGTCTTCTTTTCTTGGATCACTATGTCCGGTTTTCTAGCATCTATCTTTTGGACTGTTGGTAT
This sequence comes from Protopterus annectens, assembly GCF_019279795.1. Classification (NCBI taxonomy): domain Eukaryota; kingdom Metazoa; phylum Chordata; order Ceratodontiformes; family Protopteridae; genus Protopterus; species Protopterus annectens. Next base: position 852,010,210 of record NC_056729.1, read on the forward strand.
TGGGTGATCCCATGTGATGTAAACTTCATCATTTTCTATGATTCTCTGTAGCTCATGTTTCCAATGTTTTTCAGCCACTTTGATACCAAAATGTTTGCACAATCTCCAGTGTAGCAATCTCGCCACATTATTATACCTTTCAGTATACAGTCCCTCTGCCATTACCCCAAGACACTTTGGTTGCTGCACATGGTTAACCTGTCATTTCATTCTTTGACTTAACAGCGACCCCATGAGTGCTTTTGGAATTGACATTTGGGGGTCAAGAGCATTATTTATTTATTTATTTTTAAGTGTTAATGGTCTCTAAACTATTTCTGTAGCTCTGTTGCTTAGTAAAGGTGAGTTGAGTTAATTCTTGGAGTTTGGAGGAAGGTAGCTTGAGCACATTAATGTAAAGTCATCAGCATATGCAAGATGGTACACTTTTCATCTATTTTGTGCATATTATTGATGAAGACATTGAACAGTAGGTCATCAAGAATGGATCCTTGAGTGGCACCTACAGCACTGGTGAGGAGGGTGGTTTAATTAAGCCCATTGAGATAGCTTCTGAGCCAATCTATACTTGAGGAGGTCCATACTAGGTCAAAGCCTGTTAAAGGAAAACTCCACCCTATAACTGAAAAAATCATGTTTGTTTTTCATTCTGTCTTTGTTTTTTTACCTATTTTAACACCTCAAAGTCACTCAAGTGCTTTATTTGGAATTTTAACCCATTTTCCACAACATGGCTACCAATGGGGCTTGATATATCAACGTGATCTTGTTCTCCTTTAACCCTTTCTCTCTCCCATGACGCTATGTCTGACTCACACCAGACATAAGGAAGTAACTGTGAATTCCCATGCCATTGACATATAATGGGATTTGTGTGAGTCACTGTTATCATCTTTACCTTCCGTAAAAGGACTGCTTCTTTTCTGTCTCTAATCACCCTCATTTATGTTTGCTTCAGACCTTGTTTTACACAATACTTAGAAATTATCCAGCTACAGCCAGAAAAGTAGCTACATTGCAGGCCTTTGTTCAGGGTTTTCTTGTGTAGTTCAAGAGGAATTGACGGTCCCCTCACCTCACACTACTGCAGAAGTGTTAAAACTGTCACTGCACTGAGACCCTTGCAGAATCAATTCCTCTTGGTACTATAAAAGAAAACCCTATTTTCTCTGGTAAGGACCTGAGCATGATGTGTCAAACTGCCATTTTTGTGCTAGATTTAATAATATTGGGCATAGGGCTGGATCCCTCTGTACTCTTAAGTAGCTTGGCCTTTACTTGCCACGGCATCTGCCAGTTCTCAGGCCATCTTCCCGAAGAAGGTAAAGGAAAAGTGCTCCAAGTAGTAGGATGATTAGAAGGCTGAAAACAGTTTGCCGTCTCCTTATCTTGATCGATAAACTCGGGTATGGCGTCATTACAAGCCCCCTTCTTTCCTTTTGTCCACAAGATTGTGAATAGACTGGAGATTTTATGTTAATTCTCAGTCGGACATCTTTTGAGTTCCCATCTTCCACACTGCAAACTGTTAGAATTGAAGACATTGGGTGTTACCTGTCTGGAGAATATGGACGTTAATTTGTTGTGATATCAAGTGTGATTACTGTAGGGGGAACTTTGAATAATTATCCACTGTATGTGGTAAATTGGTTTTCTGAACTGGAACAATCCACATCCACTCTGGTCCATGGATAATCTAGAAGCTGGCTGTGCTAACATCTCTTCCTTGATGTGGCATGTGCACTGTGAATGTCGTAGCTCTGCACTGCTTATTCTGTTCGTAAGTTCATAGGTAGGTACTAGGCTATTTGCCTAGCCAAAAAGGTACTCTGGCTTTTGACACCCAAGAAAAGTATTTTCCTGTGGCTCTGTCGAGCAGAGCCACAGAGATGATGCCCGGGGTGAATTTCCTATTTCCCATCCAATCATCAAGATTTTTCTTGGAAGAGTGCTAATGAGGTGCTCTGTTTGATATCGATAGGTAGTTTGTTCCAGAGTATGGGAAGTCTCTGAGACAGGAATCTATTCCTCCAGCATGTTCTGTTTATTGTGGTGTCAAGGTTTATGTCCCTAGAGTGTGTAGCTTGGAGGGATTGGGATTTCTTTAGGTTGGAGCATGTCCAACAGCTCTGGGTTTGACATAGCTTTGTATGTTTGGCAGAGATCGCCTCTGAGTAGACTATATGCAACTGAGTAAAACTGGAGTTTTTTTAGACTGTCTGCGTAGGGCATCTGTTTGAGGCTGGTAATCCTCTTTGTGAGGTATTTTTGCGGCCTTTCCAGTTGTTGTAGATGTCTTGTGAGGTACATACCAAAAGGGGCATTGTACTCTATATGAGTAGAGGGCAACTATGACCTCTTTTTTCCTGGATGAGAAACCTTTTGTGATGGTGTGCCACGTAGAAGGATTTTCTGACTACTGTGGCAATGTGATTATCAAAGGAGAGACTACTGTCCACCTGTGTCCCAAGGTCTCTTACCACACTTTTGTTGTTAAGTAGACTACCACCCATGTGGTAGCTCATGGGTACAGAGTTTTTACCAAAGGGGATAACTATGCACTTTTTGGAATTGAGCTCGAGGCCATGGCTTTGACACCAGTCATCTGTCTCAGTGAGACCCTTTTGTAGGATGTCCACATTGTTAGGAGTTTCAGTTATGGCTCCTAGTTTGTAGTCATCTGCGAACTTTATTAGCCAAAGACCTTCTGTGTTAGCCTGTACTTCAGAAAAGTAGATACCAAACAGGAGAGGACCCAGGACTGAACCCTGCGGTACTCCATTTGTCACTGGTCTGAAGTCAGATTTGGTCTGCTACTTTCACAGTGTGGGTTCTGTCAATGAGCCAGTTGGCAACCTATCTTGTGATATAGGGATGTATACCTAGTTTAGTGAGTTTATCTATAATTCTAGAGTAGGGGGTGGTGTCAGAAGCCTTGGCGAGATCTAGATAGGCTGTGTGAACCACCTTACCCTCATCTACGGCTTTGGTGACTGCTTCAAAGAAGGCAATCAGGTTTAGGAGACATGATCTGCCTTTTACAAACCCGAGCTGAGTGGTGTCCAGAGTTTGACGATTACTAATGTCTTTGTTTATAAGTTCCGTGATGATACGTTCCATGGCCTTGCAGACGAGGCTCATTAGGCTAATGGGGCTGTAGTTTCTGGGGTCCATGGTGGCTTCCCCTTTGTGGAGTTGGATAACCATCGCTGTGTGCCATTCAGTGGACACAAAGCCTGAGGTGAGGCTATGATTGAACATGGTGCTTAGGTAGGGTGCCAGTTCATTCTGTAGCTCATATAGAATGCAGCCTGGGATGCTGTCAGGTCCCATGGATGCTGTGTTCTTGGCTTTGGAGTGTATATTTTTTACCTGTGCAGTCGTGATTACAGGACCTTTGCATACTTCCGGTATAGAGATGGGCCCTTTAGGGGATGAGAGGGAGGGTAAAGTTAGCACTGAACCCATCTGCCAGGATGTTGGCAATATCAGTTGGTTCTGTATATTTAGTGCCATTGTGCTGTAACTCAGAGCAGATCTGAGTTTTGCCATTGAGGTTCTTGACATAGCTGTAGAATGCTTTGTGGTTGTCTTTAGAATCAGTGGCAGTTTTGTTTTCATAATTAGCTTTGGAGGATTTTATGAGGGATCTCAGCCTCTTACTGAAACTGACCAGGGAGGTCTTCCAGTCATGGGAATTTACTCTTTTTTTGCAACAGTTTCTTCTGTTGTAGTGTTTGTTTATGGCAGGGGACCACCAGATTGGCTTCCATTTTATGGAGGGGATAGTATCTTGGTTCGGTTAGGGATAGCACGATCCATACACTCATATAAGTGCTTATAAAGTGCATTTGTGTAGGATTCAACAGTCGTACCTCTATTGTCTGTCTGCGTGGTTGTTGTGAAGTTTGCCACTTCTGTATTAAGAAGCGTGAAGTTGGCTTTGGAGAAATTTTTTATGGTGGTTTCCCTAATTGGGGGGGTGGGGTGGATTGTGGATGTCTAGGCTGATTAGCATGTGGTCAGATCTGACCAACGGGGAATTGACCTCTGGTGTGGAACACCGGTCGCCCACGTTATGCTGAGCAACTAGCCTGGAGGTGTGGATATTCTTGATGAATATGGACATGCCTCCACCTTTCGAGTTTCAGTCCAGGTTAGGTGGCCGAAAGGTGTGGTATGAATTATAGCCTGGTAATGCAGGGGTGCTTTCTGTAGCCTTGAACCAGGCCTCTGTCACTGCACATATGTCGATATTGCCTTGAGTGAGTGCATTTTGAGGTTTAGACTTCTAGCCTTGAGTAGCATTATCCTCAGATTTTGCTTGCTTGTACCTCTTACGGTGGTGAATTTGTCATTTGAACCTTTCCTAAAAAAGGCACTATAGGGGTGGCAAGAGCCTTAGCCAGTATCCAGAAACCCAAGGGCGACAGGTGCAGGCCATCTCTGGCAAAGCATCATGGTCTGTCGATCATGTAATCCCAGACAGATAGATACTGGATCCCCTTAGATTGACACCAGAAGCTTAGTCAGTTGTTAAAGTCAATCATTTTGTCCTTGTACTGTGGTATCATTCTGGGTGATGGCAAGATGCTACTCAGGGCTAGGGTCATACCTGCCTGGGCTACAAGATCGGAGAGCTCCTCCATGTCTCTCTTCATGTAGTCCCGGGAGGTACGTCTCGGGTCATTCACACCAACACGGACAATGACAGAGTCTTATTTGTACTTGTGGAGTGACTTGAGTGCATGCGTTATGTGGCGGATACTGGCACCCAACAGGCAACTGACTGTAATTTTCTCCTTGTTCAGTCTGGTAAGTGGGACAGCAGTGTGCCTGACTATAGAGTCACTTATGACTAAAGTGTTTGGTACGTTGTCTTGCCTTAGGGGCTGTTTTTGGGTGGCACACTGGTGGTGTGAGCTATGTGTCGCTTTGGTTGTGATTTGGGGTTTGTTTGCATTTCAGCTTCGGAGGTCCTCGTTACTTGGGTAGGTTAATGTTAAGGGCCTCTGCATATGTGGGTTTCATGTTACTATGTGTGGGTGTTGATGGTGTGGGTTTTGTAGGGCTGTGTGTTGCTTGAGGTGTAGTGCAGCTGTTTACCTTCTCCTCTTGACTGTCTAGCACAATCTTGGCTGGAGAGAGCTTTACTTACATTTTGGCTATGTAATTGCATCTCTAGCAGGTTGTAGTATTTGGTGGTAAGAGGAGAGGGTTGTCTGTGTACATGAGGCAATTGCTACATTGCCCAGTATGCCCAGATTCACCAGGTGGATAGGAGAAATCACCGGAAGCTGACCCTTGGACATGCCTAGTTAGGTGCTTTTTAGTAAAGTACAAGAGCTGTTTTTCCTTACTTTGGCAAGGTACTTGCAACTTTAGGTTGTTTAGTGCTTACAATTGGATTTTAGTGCTTGTATTAATTTATGGGTTCTTTAGTGCTTTCTAGCAGTTCTAGAGCAAGTACTAGTCACAGGGACTGATTTTAGTGCTACTACTGAAAAAACAGCAAGTTCTAAGGGAAAAATTGAAGAGCAGACTTTCTGGCACTGGGAATAGTTTAACCCTAGCTAAGCAGCACGGTGCAGTGCGCAAACCCGGGCAAACTGCTATTAACGCAGGAAGTTGAAAGGGATAGAAGCAGCCCAAAATGGCCAATAGTACAACAAACTACAGCTGAAAACCACTTCCCTAGTGATAGATAGGCTGTTCAGAGCTTACCACTGCCATTGATAGGCTGCAAGACTTCCTTCTATCTCTGGAAGGTCTGGTCCACTCGCAACACAATACACAGTGATACAGTCAGCAAATCTGATATCTGCATTAGTAGCTGTATTTAGAGCACAACCAAAAGCTGTTTACTGAATTTCCTGTTTGCACTTAATTTTAAAATCGTTTTTTTCTCAAAACTTGCATATTTTCTGTCTTTGACCTAGCACTCTTGTGTGGGGTCATTTACTGCACTGTTATAACTTGATATTACTTGTGAACCTCTGCTATCTCTGAAAAAAAAATCTTGCTTTTTTCCCACTTTTCTGAGATTTAAAAAAGTTCAAGTTACAGGCTTGCTGTTCTTGAACTGTTTGTAAGTTTCTGAGAGGCCATTTTTGCTTGGGCTAGAGGAAATTCTCTCTGTTGATCAGTGGCAGTGAAAAACATTGAGCTGCTTCCCTGCCCCCCGTGGGAGTGGTTACTGACTTGAAACTGCAGTTTTATTGGCCAAAAGGGGTAATTTCCAAAACTCCTTCATCTTCCTCTCTTAAAACCTAGTTGCCTCGTGGTTTTGGAGTCTTTTCAGGCTTGTTGGCTGTTGGTGAAGCACCCACCAAGAGGAGAAAACGCTGAGAGAAGAAAGGAGCCACTTTTGAGATTTTAAGTATTTTTCCTCTGTTTATTTGATAAGTTTTTCTGCATAGCTGCCTAGTTTGAGCATTTTCTGGCTTGTTAAACTTGATTTTGCATTAGTAGCTGTATTTATTGGCCGTTTTGTGTCAATTCCTGGCTCTTTCCAGCCCCTGCTATCAAGCACACTTTAGAGTGCTTTAGCGTGGAGTTGCCACTAGAGCAGCATCGGGCAGCGCTGGTTTAACAAGGTTAAACTTTTTCTGGCTCCATAAAGTCTGTTCTTCATTTTTTCCCTTAGAACTGCTCTACTAGTAATCTAAACAGTATATCCCTTAACTAAAAAGCGCAGCACTTGTTCCTAAAAGCTTTTACTTGTCTTAAAAGCATCTTCTTTTCAGGTTTAGCACTTCTGTATTATACAAAGTCCCTCACTAGCAAACCCCCAGGAGTACCCACTTCCTTACTAAGTTCTCTCTTATTCAGTTACACCCCCAACTTCTAAATTTCTCTAGCATGTCGAAGGGCCAGATGCTGGCATCCTCTCCTGTCCAGTTGGTGAATTTGGGAATTTTGAGGCAATGTTACAATTGCCTCATGTACACTGACAACCCTCTCCTCCTCCCACACAACACAAATACTTGCGAGAGATGCAGCTATTTAGCCAAACTGGAGGCTGAGCTCTCTCAACTCAGGACTGGCAAGACCAGACAGGAGGAGAAGGCAACTACACACACCACAAAACCAGTCTCACATAAAAAGCTATCACAACAAGGAATCAAACACATAAACACACAAAGTCATACTCGGAGGCTCTGAGCAAAAATTTACCCAAACAGCAGAGGCCTCCAAAGCAGACATCCAAGAAACTGCCACCTCATGACACATCACAGGCAACACATAAACCACAAAATCAGTGTGCAAAGCAGTCACAGCCCTTAAGGCCAAATACAACACCAAACATACTTGTCATAGGTGACTCCATAGTCAGACACACTGACGTCCCACTCACCAGGCTGAACAAGGAGAGGATCTCACAGTAAGCTGCCTATCGGGCGCTAGAATCCGGCACATAACACAAGCACTCTGGTCACTCCACAGCAAATACAAATATGACACAGTCATTGTCCATGCTGGTGTGAACGACCTGAGACGTACCTCCCTGGACTACATGAAAAGAGACATAGAGGAGCTCTCTGATTATGTAGCCCAGGCAGGTATGACCCTGACCCTGAGCAGTATCCTTCCTTCACCAAGAATGATGCCACAACATAGAGACAAGATGATCAGCTTTAACAATTGGCTTAATTTCTGGTGTCATTCAAAGGGGATCCAGTGTCTGTCTGCCTGGGATGACATGCTTGACAAGCCACGCTGCTTCTCAAGGGACGGCTTGCACCTGTCACCCCTGGGATTCCGGATATTGGCTAAGGCTCTTGCCACCCCCATAGTGCCTTTTTTAGGCAAGGCTCAAATTCTAAACCTACCACCCTAGAAAACAAAAATGGGAAGAAACTAAGGGTAATGCTGCTCAATGCCAGAAGTCTAAATCTCAAAATGCACGCACTCTAGGCCCTTCTCAGTATGGAGAACATCGATGTTTGTGCTGTGACTGAAACCTGGTTCAAGGCTCCTGAGAGCACCACGGCACTATCAGGTTTTACCTCATATCATGCGTTCCGGCCCAAAACCCGGACCACACCACAAAAGGAGGGGTGTATCCATATTCATCAAGGATACCCACACCTCCAGGTTGGTGGCAACGCATGAAGCATCGGAAACCATCCAGGTGCAATTAACCATAGGCAAAACTGCTCTACAATTTGTAGTATGCTACAGGCCACCCTCTCAAACTCAGGAACCCCACACAGCCTTCCTGAAGACACTGGAGGGTATAAATGTATCTCCAAACACCATTATATTGGGTGACTTCAACTACCCAAATATAGACTGGGAACATTACTCAAGCCCCAACTTTCTAGCCCAAAGGTTTCTGGAGTTCATAAATTCAAATGCCATGGAACAACTAGTCACCGTTCCCACAAGAGGAGAAAATATACTAGATCTCATCATCACAAACATGGGGACAAAATGCTCCACACCGGAAGTATATCCCTCATTGGTGAGATCAGATCACAAACTTATCTCACTGGAAATCCACATCCCGCCCCCACCCCAAACAAAAAAGACCACAGTGAAGAACTTCTCTAAAGCAAACTTCACACTACTCAAGACTGGTGTGGTATCCTTCAAGGCCCCCGAGCCAGTGGAAACCACAACCCAAGCTGCGAAACCACAACCCAAATGCCTTCTACGAACACCTCCAGGACTGCATGGATCAGGCAATCCCTAATAAAACCAAGACTCTTTCCACCAAGGGCAAACGTCCAGTCTGGTGGACCCCAGCCATAAACAAACTTTACAATAAGAGGAGAAAGCTGTTACATGATAGAGCAAAATCCATAAAAGAGAAGACACCCTTGATCATTATTAGTAAAAAAATACGAGCACTCATAAAATCATCCAAGGCCAACTTTGAGAGAAAAATTGCAATAGATTCAAAAGACAATCATAAGGCCTTCTTCAGCTATGTTAGAAACCTGGGTGGAAACTCCCAGATATGCGCAGAATTAGTCCAAAATGATACAAAAATCACTGAACCCACAGACATTGCCAACATACTGGCAGACAGGTTCAGTGCAAACTTCACCTCCCTCTCCCCCCAAAAGGAGAGAGAACTATCCCAGCGGAGTGTAGCCTCCCAGACATCTCAAATGCGCAGGTGAAAGCTGCTCTCTAAAGCTAAAAACACAGCATCAATGGGACCGGATGGTGTCCCCGGCTGTGTGCTACACGAACTCAACGAGGAACTAAACCCGCATATAAGGCAGCTGTTTAATCTTAGCCTTACCACAGGATACATGCCCAAGGAGTGGCGTATGGCAACTGTGGTCCCACTCCACAAAGGCGGTACCTCTATGGACCCTGGTAATTACCGCCCCATAAGCTTAACAAGCCTGGTCTGCAAAGCTATGGAGAGGATCATAATGGAACTCATAAACAAAGACATAGGGGACTTGCAGACATTGGACCCGACCCAGTTTGGCTTTGTCAAGGGCAGATCATGCCTTTTGAACTTGGTCGACTTCTTCGAAACAGTCACCAAGGCCATTGATGAGGGAAAGGCAGTCCATACAGCCTACCTTGACCTTGCAAAAGCTTTTGACACAATACCCCACTCGGTATTATAGAGAAACTTACCAGCTTAAATGTAAACCCATATGTCACAAGATGGGTTGCAAACTGGCTAAAGGACAGAACCCACAGGGTTAGAGTTGCTGGCGCCATGTCAGACTCCAAGCCGGTCACAAGTGGTGTCCCACAGGGTTCAGTCCTTGGCCCCTGTTGTTTGGCATCTACTTCTCAGAAGTACAGGTAAACATAGGAGGACTATGGCTGACAAAGTTTGCAGATGACTGCAAACTGGGCGCCATAGTGGAAAGTACATCGGACACAGATATCCTTCAGAGGGGTCTCACGGAAACTGATAACTGGTGCCAGAGCCATGGCCTGAAGTTAAATGCCAAAAATGTATAGTCATACCCTTCGGGAAAAACAAGGTAACTCCAAGCTACCATATAGGTGGCAATCCATTAAGCACAGAAGAGGTGATCAGGGACCTGGGGACCCAGGTTGACAGTGGCCTTTCTTTTGACACTCACATTGCTAAAGTGGTTAGAAAGACCTTCTACATTGCCCACCTGATCATGAAGGGATTCACATCCAGATCAAGTGAGGTCATTGTTCCCCTGTACTCTTCACTTATCAGACCAATGATCGAGTACAATGCCCCATTCGGGATGTATCTCACCCGACACCTGCAGCAATTGGAGAGACCCCAAAAGTTCCTCACCAAAAGGATAAAGGGACTCCAAAATCTGTTGTATGCTGCCAGACTGAAGAAACTCCAGCTCTATTCAGTCACATACCGCCTGCTCAGAGGTGACCTGTGCCTGACATACAAGGCCATGTCCAACCCGGAATTAATGGACATGCTCCACCTCAAAAAATCCAAATCTACCAGATCCACTAGAGCAAGCGACTTAAACCTTAGCACGGATATAAATAGGACATGCTGGAGGGATAGATTTGTCACCCAGAGACTCCCTATTCTGTGGAATAAAATCCCGGTCCATGTGAGGCAGAGCACCTCGCTGGCTCTGTTCAAGAGAAATCTTGACCGGTGGATGGGAGATCGTAGGTTTACCCCAGGAATCATCTCTGTGTCACTGCTGGACAGAGGCACAACAAACTAATGGGCACAGTATTTTTTAACATAAGGGGTGGCGTAAGCCACAAAACTTTGGGCTAGGCTTATAAATGCCTTGGGGCAGATAGCCTAGTATAAACCTATGAACCTATGGACTAGACTAGTTTATGGAAAGGTGGGAAACAAGGAGGCAGATAGGATTTTGTAGTAGTTTTTTTTTTGTTTGTTTTTTTTCCTTGCAAGAAAACTTAGACTGAATTTGTTTTCTTACTGAATCTTTATTTAGTCATTACTCTAATTGTCATATCTTTCAGTAATTGCATTCCTAAATCTTTTTTCAATCTTTGGTAACCTGCTTAGTTTCCTGCCTGAGCTATGCATCTTTTTCAGGTAGTACTTCTACAGAGTTTGCAAGGATCTGTGATCTGTTTCCACATGTATCTCTCTACTGTAGACATTTGCGTGGGATTTCTCATGTTGCTAACAGTTCCTTATTTAAGTATTATCGCCTGTGCCTGTATAATTGCAGTTGATCCATAGGTAAATGGGTTCCCAGCATCTCTATCATTATGACTGCCATTTTGGAGCTTTTCAAAACTCTTCTGTTTGTTCACATCTCTATTCCCCGGCTACAGCTTGCTTTGACAGCTGTCTTAGTGAAATTATCTCTGACATAATGGGTACCCACATTCTAAGATGCTGTATCATTCTTGCAGATCTCTGTAATGCCTGCTTATCTGTCTTCGCATTTGCATAATTACTCATTTTGTGTCTATGGATTGGGTTTAAGCTCCTCTGACTTTAGAATATGAATGTAACATTTTAGAATTTTCACTCTGATTTTACATTTGCTCTTTATTTAACTTGAAATTATACCATCTTAATCAGTTGTGCAGATATTACCGGTCTGTCATGCTCTTCCTGGCTGACTTCACACTACTAGATGATCTGTTACTTAAGTTCAAAGAAACTGTACCTTCTAAGTGGCATATTAAATTTATACAATCTGGAGTTTGGGTCTTCCGGCTTTTATATTCTATATGCAAGAAGACCTAATTGGCACATACATTTGTGATCTTTGAGACCTGCTTATTCAGCTGTCACCGTCGTAATCCTCCTTTTTATCCGTTTTTCTGTGTGGAGTTAGTGTGTCGGTTCAGCTGTCACCATTTTCTGTTCAGTGCCACTCTCCTACCTTCTATGATTAATGCTGATTGTTACAGGTTTTCTGTCATGCAGTCCATCCATCTCTGCTGGATGTCCTGAATTCCTCTTGCCTTCTTCCTGCCTCTATTTTTCACTAGATCGTCTTTTCTTTGACTTTCTGTACAGTTGGAGCTACTTTTGGCTTCATTTCTTCATATATACCAAACTGTACATCATACCACCCATCTCAGACACTTCATCAAACATCACTTCCAGCTTCCACAGCTGTGCTGGCTTCACTGCCCAGGTTTATGTACTGTACAGTAGTATTGGTTGCAGCACTCTTTGGCATTCTTCTTTCGTACGCTACCCCTGACACACTCAACCAGTTTGTTGCAGCCCCTCTGACTCTAGCTTTGATCTCCTCATTCAGACTTCCCATGCCTTCCCCCACCCCTCCCAGGTGCTTGAAGCTTTGTATCTTTTCCATTATTTTCCTTTCCGTTTTTCCCCTATTTGCTACCTTGCCAACTGTCTTGTCTGTACTCAGTTTCATCCCTATGTGCCTTCTGTTTTGCATTCCATTCCACTATCATTTGCTGAAGTTCATGTTGTCTGTCTGTTGTTGTTGTGTCTTTCGGCTTTTCCCGATTAGGGGTTGCCACAGCGGAACTCCGGTCCGCTAATGATTGGCAGTTGATTTTTACATGCCGAGTTACCAGCCCTGACGCACAACTTTCAACGAAGGTACGCCCATTCACGCATGTCTCCACGCAGAAGACACTCTAGCTGAGAGTCGAACCGGTCAGCGTCTTACTGTGAGGCGACAGTGCTACCACAGCACCACCACCGCAGATTATATTGCTGTCTTATGCTTTAGATCTTGTGTGTCAGTGCAAATGCAACTGTACTTTCTTTACACCACTCACCTTTCAATTCAACCATGCTTTTGACTTTTTCTTAACAGTCATGTCCTCCATTATTTTGAATTCCTGTCCATGTTTACTTCGGAATCCTATGGGTACATTTCTGCACACATGACTCGCAGGCACTGCAGTAGTTGTTGTTTGTATAGCCGGATTCCTAGGCCTATGAATAAATCAGTATAATCATGCCAGGACATAACTTCTTTGGTCTTCAGAGCATCTAAACATATGTACATGACTGTGTAAAAGTTTCTGTTTACTTAGTCTTTCATTGTACTCTGTGAACTGATTTTACCATTCTTAGTTTCCCATAGGCCATACAGCCAAAAATAGAAGTAACAACTACTACTTGAGAAAGAGGCATGTACTTCAGATTTCTGTACTTAACTTTTAATCTAATAGTGCCAGTTGTAAACTGGAATGGTTAAATAGTGTCAAACAGCTCTCTTTGAAGCCAACCTATTTGTTTGGCAAAATATTACATTTTGCTGCTGTGCATAGTTTAAAAGTCTGTGCTGTGTTTATTAATTATCAGTATTTGTTTCTAACAATCTGACTTGCTCTCCAGTGTTGGTGTCTTTAATACATTTTCAGATGTCACTGTGTTTTTAGCTGCACAACGTCAAGGAACAGCTTATTTCAATGTTTTTCTTCAGCAATATGCAAACTCTTTTAAGCCCACTATTATTTTTGCTTTTGAAACCATGTCATGTCAAGAGGCTTATGGACACACACACACACACACACACACACACACACACACACACACACACACACACACACACACACACACATGCACACGCACCACACACCACACACACACGTTGGCTAAATCTTTATATTTCAGCTGAGAAAATCTGGATGCCATTGTAGACTCCATGCAATTCTGGCCAGTAAACTCCTGTAGAGATTTCTTGGCTAGTTCTATATAACTTCTGTTAATGACTTGACTTAAAGCAGAGTTGTACCATCTTGACCGTGACAGAGTTTAGAGTCTCTGAATCTGTCGGCAAGCTAAAGTTTGTGTACAAATACTTAATTTGGTGGACTGTAAACAAACCAAGTCATGTACTCGAGCTCAAGAATCCCTAAATTGGGGATATTTTGATGGCCATAAAGCAGAATGGAAGCTGATATACTTCTCTGTGACATCATGAAGGTTATCCAGCAGTATGCAGAGACAGTACCTGCCTGTCACTAACCCTAGGTACTGGGCGAACACCCATCCACCCCTTCTGGAGCTAACTTTTGGAAGGCATCTCTTCCCTTTCCCCAGATACTCTGCAGTGCTCAAAACCCTTCATTTATTGATCTTCTGTGGTACCCTAACCAGCCTGACGGAGGAGCCCAGTACTTTGTTTTTGAAATAGGCAAGGATAATGAGAAATCCCCTTCCTGTAGTTCCATGGTAGGTGATGCAGTGTTCTTTGGCTTGTAGTTCCTTTGTCTGTTTTAGGAAAAATGCTTAATCAGTATTTGTCAGTCTAACCCAGTAAGCATTGGTTCATTTCACCTTCTCAGTAGAAACTTTAAGCCCCAGCTTTTGCGCGGCGCCAAAGCAGAAGCTGTTCGCAAGTGCGGTCCGGTCAGATCCAGAGATTACTACTTGTCCTGAATCTTTAGATAAAAGTATGTTCAAGAAATGTTACATAACATACAGCAGGTTAGTAACCATTCTTTGAAATGTGGCTATGATGCACTGGAGGCTTCCTCTTAGATCAGATGGCACATGTGGCCAGGAGGCATGCATGGTTGAAGAAAAAGAACAGGCATTACCAGACCATGTCAAATCTAAGCTTTTGATGCACCTATGGACAAGGTCAATTTATTTGCCCCCCCGCAACTGCATTACAAGAAAAATGGATTTTGCAGACTATAGACAAAGAGTTACAGGTTCCATTTTCATAAGAAAGAAGAGGAATGCCAAAACTACCCACCTTCACAAAGAACAGAAGCTCTAAAACAAATATCTCAATTATTAAGAATGCGAGCTGTGAAAAAAGGGTACATATATGGAGCAAGGAGGGATTTCCAGGCTCTTCCCCTCTGGTAAGAAAAAAAAAAAAAATGGAGGCCTATTCTAGACCTCTCCGCTTTTAAACACATTCCTCATTGTTCCAAAATTCAAAATGCTGACCCAGCCTGGGATCAACCACAAACAAAAAAAAAGTCAAGGCTGATTCCATCCCAAGAAACCTTTCTGGGCAGAACTGGGACACATCAAAACAAAGCATTTCTAACTGCAGAAAAGAAAGAACTTGGTCCCAGCACAAGCACCCTAGAAACCAAAAATTCCAATGATCCCATGCCTGAAGCAAGGCCTATGGACTCAGCTGCATCTGCACATAAATCTAATCTAAAATGATGGCAGTAAATGGCAATCCAGGGATTCAGACCTCTTTCTCTCCAAGAAAGCCAGTTGATTGAGGACAGAGACAACCACAGTTATGTGTGGTACATCAACAAACAGGAGGCACACACTCATACCCTCCTCTATGCCGGCTGGCACTGGACCTATATGTGGGATGAGCTACAACACTACAATAGTTACAGGCAATTTATACCAGGGAAGGGAAAACATTCTAGCAAGACATATATTAAGCAAGAACACAACAGATGCCAGATTGGATGCTGCATCCAGACATTTTCAAAACCATCACAAAGAAATGGGATTACCACAAATAGACTTGTTTGCATCCCCACTCAATCACCAGTTGAAGAAATTACTCCCTAGTCTTCAGTTGGAAAGCCTGACAGCACGCATCCCCACCACTTCCTTTGATGCACAAGTGGCTTCTCAAGATCAAAGAGGAACGTCCGAGGATCATTCTGATAGCCCCAAACTGCCAAAGGCAACATTGTATCCACTGCTGAGGAGCATGTCTACTGCACACACTGAACAACTACAACATCAAACTCAAAACTCTATAACTGCAGCTAACTGAAACAAACATAACATAACATAAATTTAATTTTGTATCCCAAACCGTAAGGACAATTTGCTCCTTCAGCCGTCAACAAGCAAGAAAGAATTATGATAAAATGGAAAAAAAGAACTATCTGCTGAGTCTGCAAAAGGGCAGATGTGACACGTAGTGAACATAGCCAACCATCTGGGAGTACTTCGGAGGCTCTTCCATGCAGGCCTCCCCTTCCTATTCTCCATCCAAGATTCCAGCATCAGCAGAGCACAGCACAGCTTTGATCCTCCCTGTTTTCTCGCCTGCCTGCTCTCAGACAGTTTCTGAGGGAATTAAAAAATAAAACCTCCCAGAAACCTCCATTGCCAGCATGGGACTTGAACTTGTGTGGAAAAGCTGACACCTCCTCCTTCGCGCCCAGGCAGCAGAGCAGGAAGCAATACCTATATCCTGGACTGCTTTGCTTTCCTGCCATAATAACTTCAGCAAAAAGGTCTCTGAAACTACAGGCATAATGGGCAGTACAACCCTTCCTGATCTTGTCCATGAGAACAAATCCTTCATAAGGTGGTATGGGTATCCAGAGTCTCTTTAAATCAGGCTATCCACCTTCCTACATTCTTCCCCAATCCACAAAACAGAGAAAAGCTCTTACATACCTTGGATGTACTGGTTTTGCCACTGTGTTGATCCTAACTCCTAACTAAATACCATAATCTTCTCTCTTTCCCTCCCCTTAGTTTAGCTATTCTATTACCATTTTGTAAGACTGCAGATGCATCCTTTGAAGGACATAGTACAGTTTTGTACCTACCATAAATGGACTTTGATGAAACGACCGATCAAGGGCTGCCTGACGACAGGACAACCACTTTTTCATGTGGGGAACCTTGGCTGATCATATCTGAGTGGCCTAGGAGGATCTCCAGATCTTAGGCAGGAAGTGCCTGATACCCTGATTGAGTCCAGATAGTGTTCTGAACCACTGAGGTTGGTTGTCAATGTCCCCCTTAAGAAGGGTCAGAAGACTTAAGTATATATCCCCCCCCCCCAGTGATTCTCAAAGGGAATGGCTTGTTTAATGCTCTAATGGCTTTGAGACCACCGCAGGGCAAGGGAGCCTGCAGGATTTTTTGCAGGGGGGGGGGTTCAAACCCAAGCCCCGCCCATGCAGCCATTCCAGTGTCCCATTACTTGGCTATTTTTCCCCATTTGTCGTAGACACTGTTCAAATGTGCTTAGTGTTTTATGCTTTACTTCTACAATGATTACAGATATTTGGATTTCATTTACAACTTTTATTTCAAATTTTATAGCAAAACACTGATAGACATTTACTAAACGTAAACAAAGCAATAGTCTTACAATGAAAAGAGACTTGGCATTAAAACTTCTCTACCTTTGAAACCCACATTCACCGAAACAACATTGAAACCCGCATTCAAAGAAAATGCATCTGGCCAGTGGCAGGGTAAGTTTACCTTTGGGCTGTTTTCAAATCATAGGCTCCTTGCACACATTTTTAGAACCATGCAAAAGTTATTTGATTCACCTTCCTGACTGTATTAATTACACTATATAATTGAATTATATCCCTTGTATAATACAGCACCACTTGTTATAGTTCTGAACAGTTTTCCTTTAAGCAATGAAGCAAATCATATGACCCAATAATGACAACCTGCCCAATTCAGAACATTTCAACCATAAAGGGCCACTCTACTCAGACCTCTGTCATACAATCCACCAATGTCAATCAATATGCAGAATCTTTGCAGAAGTAAAACTCATCTGAATAATTCCACATTAAAGAGATCTGAAACCAGTGAAGAGGCTGTTGCTAGAAAACAACTTTATATTTCAATGTTCATCTACAAATTCAATGCCTGCTGCCCTTGAAGAATAAATTGCCTATGTTATATTAAAACAAATGGTAAGCTGGTATATTGCAATAGGGAATGGGTGGCAAGCTGAAAAACAAGTTCATAGTTATTAGGCATCTCATCCAAAGGAGGACATACACCCTCTTAAAATACAAATCTACATGCTGTGGGAGTAGAACCTATAGCCCTCTGTATCAAGATGCAAGTATGTTACCTGCTGTTCTGCTTTAAAAATTCTATACCACAATAGTGATACCATTTGCTAAACAAAACAGTTGCACATTTTAAGCAGGCTTAGCATGAGCAGCAGTAAAATTCTTTTCCCTTGAAGCTCACAATTCCTTGAAAATAAATTCCACCTGCTAACTCTAGGGCATTTCACTCTCTAACACATACCTCAACCTCTAAGTGCAAGAAATCTGGACAAAGCCTAAAATAAATATGAGCAGATTATAAATATTGCTCTCATGAACTTAGAACATTGCTAGAATAACAGGATTTGTTAGTATGTATTTTTCTAAAGGCTATGACATCTAAAACTCAAATGTCTGTCATTATTTAGCAACTTCAATGCTTTTTAGGAGGAATATGGGGCAAACATCTGGACAATTCTCCAAAAACCTGAACAGCTGAGGGGTATGCTTCCTTCTCCTTGTACATACATACATACACACCATACCTCTCAATCTGTTAACACAAGAAATCTGGACAAAGCCTGTTATGTTGGGGATAAAGGCCCAAAACTAGGGACACATTAGAAAGCTGCTAGAATAAAATGATTTGTGTTAGAATTAATTTTCTGAATGATATGAAGTCTGAAACTGAAATGCATGTCATTGTTTATTAACCAACAATATTCAGGTATAGTTGGTTGTCTCAGTACTCACCATGGCTTGCATATTATCCTCTCTTGAAAGGCCCACTCTGCTTAACTTGTGTATTATTTCCTCAGTCACTTCACCGTGGGTTGCAAGGCAGCTTCATCACTAGTGTGTGCACAAAATGTAATGCCTTCAATGAGTCTTGCAAGAAATCACATGCAGTCATCATGGCACAAAGGTTCTACTGAAGATGCTTCCAATTTTTCTTATACACGAACACGACAGAAGCCAGAAACAGCTGTTATTCCACAGATAGATGCAGCAGTAGCAAATCAAATTGCAAGAGAACCAAAATAAATTGAAACCAGTTGTATCTACCATTATTTACTGTGCAACCCATAACATTCCTCTCTGTGGAAAAGAAGGCTCTGGTGGAAATTTGTGTTACTTGTTAGATTTTCGTATTGAAGCTGGTGACACAATACTGAAACAGCACAGTGAAACAGCTGCAGGAAATGCTTGGTACACATGCCATAGGGTGCAAAATGAGCTGTTGGCAGAATACAAACACGTACTTCGAAAGGAGATTGTTTGTGCAGCAAACAGGGTAGTTGGATTTAGTGTATTGGCAGATCAAACTGCAGATATCTCAGACCTTGAACAATTGTCATTGGGCATTTGGTTTGTTGATTGTATTCGAGAAGAGTTTGCGGTTATTTTTCCTATTGTTGTGAGAGATGCACAGTCTGTATCAAATGTCATTGTCAGTGAATGCATAAAGTGCGGTCTGGACCTGGAAAAATTACTCAGACAAAGCTATGATGGCTGCTCCATAATGGCAAGCATCCAGAATGGTGCTCAGGCAAAGATTTGTGAAAAGTATCCAAAAACAGCCTTTATCCACTGCGCATCTCACAGACTAAACCTTGTAGTCAGTGATCTGAATGATGTTCCTGAAATACGTAGTGCTGTTGGTGTTATCAAGAAGATTATTACTTTTGTCGATGACGGTCCAAAACGAGCATTGGTACCAAATATACCTCTTCTGTGTGAGACATGGTGGACCGAGAAATATAAATCCATTTGTGTGTTTAGTCAGAACTTTGAGAAAATATTTGACTACCTGGCTGATCTTCAGAAGAGTACTGCTGGTGAAACCAGACAAAATGCACATACGTTACTCACTGCTTGCTCTTTATGCACATTTGTGATTTTTCTCTTCATTATTGCAAATCACTCATCAGTTCTTGAGCCTGTTGCCCAGATGTTTGTCTGTTCAACTTGTATAGTAAAGGTTCAAGAACACATCAACAGACTCATTGAAATATTCAAGGAGCACCACAACCATGCTGAAGAACACTTTAGGAATGACATTCTCAGTAAGGCAAGATCACTAGCAGATAATCTTGGTATTGAGTTAGTGTTGCCAAGGATTTGCAGTCGACACACCGAGCAAACACAGTAGGCGTGGATTTTCTGAATTATTACAGAGCAAGTATTTATATCCCTATCTTGACTCATTAGTTTTTTCACTGACGTCTCGCTTTTCCACCATTAACACTCCTCAGTTCAACTTATTTTATCTGCATCATAAAATGATGCAAAACCTACAACATGAAGAATTCTGAAAACAAATTGCTGTCCCTAATGAACTATACCATATTGCCACTATATCTGAATGCTCACTTCTTGCCTGATGCATTGGCTTTGAAGTTATAAGACAACCTAAAGAATCCGATGGGCTACTACTACCTTTGTAGTCAATATTTTGCGGATCTTCTATCAGTGATGTTACTAAACAAAAAAAAAAGTGTCAGGTATGGGATTAAAAAAAAACATTTTCTGATGTTTCAGCTACACCTATGATTAACATGTGCATCATGCTAACCTGGACAACAAAAAATAAATACATAAAACTAGTTGATTTTTGCTTTTGTACATGTTTATGCAAGGAAAACTTAATACTGTAGTAACTTGCATACCTCTCAATTGTACAGATTTTCACAGAATGTCCAGATTTATGCCTCATATTTTTTGTGTGTTCTTACTAAAATCTGTATTTTTGTGGCAAATAGCTGAGGATTGAAGTCATTAAGTAATGATAACCATTTGAGTTTAAGACTCCACATCCTTCAGAAATTTCATGTGAATGCAAAACCTATTATTCTATCAACTTTGTAAGTTTTTAAGAGCAATATTTAAAATCTGTCCCTACTTGTCCCCCCATCATTTTAGGCTTTGCCCAGATTTTTTGCTCTAAGAGGTTGAGACTGAGGTATGAATTCTGGAAAGGAATATGTGCTTTATGCACAGTCTTCACAGTTTCCCTTAAAATGTCAATGAACCTGACATGAACTTGTCTGTATTCTCCTGCTTTGACAATCTGGCTAGTGCTTTTTAGTTTTTCCTTTCTTGTCATACCTTTAGTACAGCTTCAACATTATCTCTACTAAACCAACTGTATGAACAACAAAATCCGAATGGCAAGAGCAAAACAAAGCTGATGTCCCAAAACAGCATGGAAATATCCTCGATACTTCAGTAGTCCACAGTACTTCAATAAATAACCGGTGCTGCAACTAGTTCAGTATAAAGAATATATAATTTATTTTTCACAAACAGGTTAGCGCTTTCACCAGATGGCTTCATCAGACCTACTAAAGCATTTCACTCATCAGTTTAAATGCATAAAATGGCGGGAAAAGCAGCCAGTCTTAGTGAAAGAATCAATATTCATTTCCATCCTGTATAAAATCAAATCAACTATTCAAATATATACAATAAGAACAACAATCAATAAAAACATTCATATATATATCCAATATTTAATAAACTAAAAACGTCAATCATACACAATTTTTAGATATGCATATATATTTTAGATATTTTTATCTAAAAATATGTACATATATATATATAGATATAAATATATATTATCCCAATAACATTAAAAAATGAATATTCATGTAACAAAAAAAAACCTGTAATATGTATGTGTTAATAAGGGAACTATAAATAGTAAACTATAAAGTCAAACGAAAATGGATATATATCAAGACATGACTTAAGCCTTCAATTTCCTCATCTTGAGGAAAGGTTGAATGGGGACCTTACCATTTAATCCAGGACTTGTATCAGATCTGAATCTCATGATCCAGTTGGTCTCCCTCGCTTCTGTAAAAGTCTTGCTATCCCCTCCTCTAATACTCCTAAATATATTTTCCACTGTTTTAAATCTAAAGCTGTGTCCATAGCGCTAACCTGTTTGTGAAAAATAAATTATATATTCTTTATACTGAACTAGTTGCAGCACCGGTTATTTATGGATGTACTGTGGACTACTGAAGTATCGAGGATATTTACATGCTGTTTTGGGACATCTGCTTTGTTTTGCTCTTGCCATTCGGATTTTGTTATTCATTTTGGATTTTAGCTTTTTTGGCAAGCGCATTAACTCCTAGCAGGCTTATATTTCTTTTGACTGAATACTGTATGAACAGTCGTATGTTACTACATACTATACTTTTAATTGTATGTCTAAACCACTATGCTTATGTAAATATCTTATGCAATCATATATCTGCTATATTTTATAACTGTAAACCACAATGCTCATGTAAATATCTTATGTATAGTATGTTAGCAATTGTACTGGAGCTTTTCTCCCTGGGCCTCTGCTGAAAATGGACAGCTTTGTCCAGTCGGACCTCCCCGCTAAACAAATGTAAAATAAAAACAAATCTGACCTTTATGTGGATTCAAAAAAAAAAAGTACATCATGTAACAGAAACCAAACAATGACTCTGTGAATTTACTATACTGTTCTGTAACTGAGTGCACATTACTTAATGTTAACTGATAAAAAAATTAAATAAAAATACAGTATGACAGGGGAAGAAGATAATGCTTTATGATTTGTAAACACATAAATTGTCACAATCCTTGAAGTGTATAAAACACCTCTTTCTAACCTTTAGACTCCAGAAAACAGCTTTTCTCGATAAGCAGCAATAAAGGATCCAGCATATAATAAAAATGCATACACACCAGAACATAACAGTTAAACATACTGTGCATGTCTCTCTGCATATCTGTAAATTAGTAAGTCATGTCTTTTTAAACCTGTAGTAAATGTTATATTCTCCATGACAAAGTTATGTATATAGTTCTTTGCATACTCTCACCTTAGTAAACATCCTGTAGTGACAAGAACACTGTCTCTTTGGGAGTTACTTTGCAATATGCTTAAATCAAAACTACCAGATGTGACTATGTTAATCCATCCTGACTGCGACCAGTACAACAGTTCATTAAAATATGTATTAATCCACTAAGAAAACAGATTTCTGCCTCAAAGTAAGAAGCAATTAAAAACAGTTAACAACAACAACTCCCCCACTTTGGTCTGACGTCCTGTGATTTGCAATGCTAGCCACTCTCAAAAAAAAATATTTATGTTTGGGACTTCCTTATCAGTTAAGGTAGAATGAAATCACCAGCAAAAATCAGCACTTCTTGAAGATGTGACAACAGTGCAAATAGCACAACATAATTCTGTTGATAAGTACTGCAAAATATTTTATTTGCCATTTCCTATTTAACCAACTGCATATGGGCAGAAGCTGGAACACAAAGGTGAAGCAAATCAATACCTTTATTTGGCCAAGATGGGTTTTAGAATGCACCTACTGAAGCTTCACCTTCAACAAGGTCAGGCAACAACTACTAAATAAACAAAACCCTATGATTAATAAAATAAACAGATCTAATTAGTCACATTTCATATTTTGAAAGTTTACTATTCCAAACACTATCCCATCTCTAAACTTGAGTGCAGCGTCGTATTCTAAGAAAAAAATCTAAAAAACATTTATTCAGAAAGAGTAACCATCTATAAAACTTAACCAGCAGCCAATGTTTTGTCATATCCGGACAAAGTCCAATAAAAAGTGTTCCAAATTTCAAACCGAATTATTTATACGTAGCACAATTGAAGTTGTGGAAACTCCCAATCCCACAGTGTCTGAAAACTTTTGAACTTAGGGTGCATACATACTTTAAATAAAAATACTAATAACTACAATTAAACATTTGAAATATGCACAGATAGAAAACAGTAGCACAACTCAATCTGATGCAGGCTTGTATTACAGCAGATCGCAAAAAGTTCAGATGTACATCATAACACTCCAGCTGGAACTAATTGTTAACGGTTGTTGTGGCACAGCTTTTTAACAAGGGGTGGACACGGGAGCAGAGCAGAAGTGCTACATACTACTACAGAAATAATGGGTGACGTCTGACAGGCCCAAATTAAATTAGACTCTAGCAGTTATACCTTTGGTAAGGCCACCTCCAGGCAGGCACTAGTTAACATGGATGCAGATACCACTCTATCCCTAATGGCAGCCCCATAAAAAAAGTAAAATGACAGTATCGTTCCCTCACAACATGCACCAAAAATGTGCAACAGGCAACTAGGACACAACTATGTTCTAGTTTCAATTGTTAAAACGTATACATTTACACAATTACAATAGTTTATATACATTTCTATTCTAAACTGGCAGGGCATGTTGTGGGATACATTTTAGCTCAGTTCTTTACACACACTTCTGTATGAATCTCATCAATATTCACAAATGACATAGAATTACTTACAAAATTCCAGATATCTGGGCTGCCAGTATTTCCTTTTGTGACAGCATATTTTCCCCTTTCTCCAATTTTATGCAAACCTCAGATTATGCATCTGAATGTTATATAGAATAAATCTGTGCAGCAGAAGGTACAGCATGTTTGAGACAAACGTCCCATCAAACAATAAGAATTCAAGGACGGATTGTTATCAAACCTGGTTTAATCACTAGCTTTGAACATAGTCCCTGATCACCCTGTCCTAATTTTTCATCAAGACATTGTGCCATCATGTATAATTTTTCATTAAGACATTGTGCCATCATGTAACTGTAACTACTGCTTGTGACATCCAGACCAGTGTCTACTTGTTACCAAGTCAATGTTTTCCAGGTATATGACAGGGCCAGAACTGTACATATCTAGTTTTGCATTGAATCTCCTATTTATAACGACTGAAACAGACCGCATTTGCAAGATTGAATTTGTTTAAATGATGTCCTTTATATCCTCAGTGGACAGAACTAATCCTTTTACCAACACCTTCCCCTTCAGTTTTACCCAACCGCAGCTATTAAGTTGCACAGTATAAACTTGCTGAGAACTTATATTCTCAATGTTGTTGTGAAGTGCAATTTCAGTACGATTTTCCAATCTGAAGGACTGCAAAGGTTCATCAGTTAAAACAGAGCCACAGTTAATCCCAACAGAAGTGCTAAGACTGTATATTGTAAGGAAAACCATTGTGTCTCCTTCATGCTGTTCAGTACAGTTTTCTGTTACTTCCCAGTCTGTCTATACATTCCTATCGAACTTGATGTCCCTTCCACTCAAAGGCTGTTATTTACTTCAGGTTTTTCATGAATGCATTATGTGTATACATTTAATTTTCTCATTTGCTGGCTGCTTCTCTAAGTTTCTCTTCTTTTTATTCCAAACAAGACTAAAGTATACTCTATTTATCCAAAGAAAATCTATTTGTCTGCTGGATAACTTATTCCCTTTACTAATATAGTTACAGTAACATGTCACACCATCAGCATCAATCAATTGCCTCAACAACTGTAATACAAATTTTGAGAAGGCACAATGTATGCATTGCCTTGCTTACATGACATACAGTTACAAAGTCTTATCAATAAAAAAAGTAGACTGGAGAAAGATGTTTGTTTAATTTAAGATGAGGAATTATACCCACTATTTTTGCCATGGAAAAATGACCTTCTGTATATAAACACACAACACACACACACCTTCGTCCCAGCAATCTGAACACTCTCTGGAATTCAAATTCCCAGCAGGCGCGAAAGACAAAGATGTAAACCATCAGTCGCACAGATACAACAGGTGTTTGCGACCTGTTTTCATCTTCTGTGTCTGTGCGACTGGACGGGACGCAAAGGGCGTTCTTAGAGGAACACCCTTTAAAAAAAAAAATTTTTTTTTTTTTAAATTAAAATACAATGAATTTCTCGGTCAGCCGGTTCCAGGGGGGTGCAAGTGCACCCCTTGCATCTGCCTCCAGGCGCCCATGCCGTAGGAGGTTTCTATTCCTACTTCTCCTTGGTCTTCTACCCCTAAAAGATCTAGGGAGCCTGAGTTGTATTCAAAGGAATCAGAGTCAGATGAGGATTCCTTGGCCTACTCCTCCCAAATGTCATCACCTTTGGATTATGGCTCTGAGGAGGAGGAATCCTTTAGCCCTGACTCCCCTTTAGAAGAATTGTGTTTTGGGGATATAGTGGTTGGCAAGATGGAGCATTTTAAGTGGGGCTCTTCTCAGGTTTCTGACATCCAGAAGAGGACTCATGAGGTGATGCAGATGAACTCCCTTAAGACTTCTGCTGTTCCTCCCATTTTTACTGCCCGGTTGGATACCTTCTCAGCTGCTTCCTTGCTTCCTGAAACGTGCCTGAGGCTTTCAAATTTCTTTATAAGTGTCCCTCTTTTGACCCACATGTGGTCTCTGTCTCTGCTAAGCCTTCCCATCTTTTGCCTTCTTCCAAGTTTCTTCCCTTGGACAAGGGCAGTTGAGCTATGCAGACACTGGGGAAGAAAGTCTATACTTTTACAAGACTAGCATTTTGTGTCATAAACTATCATACGAATATGACTAGGTATGTTGTTCCTTTTGTCCCCAGCTTGGGACAGTTCTGTCCGACCTGCATGATTCCGAAGTAAAGTCCACTGTTCTTTGTTTGGGGAGATCCACTTCTTAGCTATGGTGCAGCTGATGCATCCTCTAGAGAGGATGCTGCTTTGGGATCTGTCATGAGGTGCTGTTCTTGGTTTTGTCTGGTACTAAGGCTAAGCTACTTGATGCTCATTTGGATTATCAGAATCGTTTTTGTACTCCATTGGCTGATCTATTTAAACCTTACAGGACCAAGGCAAAGTCATGAAGAATCTAAACAGATTTTTGTCTCTCCCATTCCTAAGTTTCAGAGGAATTGTCCTGCTAAAACTGCTTTCATTCATGAACAGCCTCTTTAGTTCTCCAAAATTAAGACGTTTGATGTGCATGTTTTTCTGACAAACCCTGTCAGACACCTAGGCCTCAAAAGCCTGCTTTCCAGGATAAGTCTGCCTCCATCTGACATTTTGTCTTCCTTTCCCCTCAGCCAGATTCCATTGTCTCTCAGATTTTATCTTTCTCTTCCTGTCTGGCAACAGATTACTGCAGACTCTTGGGTTCTGTCAAATCATCCTTCAAGGTTACTTTATGGTCTGAAATCCCTTCCCCTCTTTTTGAGTATTCCCTAAACCCCTTAAGACCATATTCCCCATTTTTCAGGGGTACTGCAGTGTTTGCTGAATTAAGGCACTGTTCAACCTCTTTGAGGCTCAAAGGGATAATAGAGTTTTATTCCAGGATGTTTTTAGTCCCCAGAAAGGAGGGATCCTAGAGGTCTGTTCTCTAGACCTTTCATTCCTAAATACTTTTCTCAAGGTACCCAACTTTAGGATGCTTTCCCTTCAGACACTGTTTTCCCTCTTGCTAGCCTTTTTGTTCTCTCTGGGTCTAAAGGATGTCTATCTTCATACTGCCATATAACTTCTGTTCAGGAAGTTGTTTACATTTTTTTTCCTTTCATTTTTAATTTTCTGCTTTGACCAAGAGGTATTGACCAAGTGCTTAGCTCTAGTCATAGTCAGACTTCAAGGGGTACAAATATTTCCATATTTGGATGACTTGCTTCTTCTAGCTTCCTCCTCTTCCAGGAAGCTGCAGGACCTGCACTTTACCAGATCACTTTTGCAGTCTGGGTTTTACAGTCAGTCTGCAGAAGTCTGCCCTGTCCCCTTCTCAGGATCCCATTTTTCTGGGTTGCGAGATCCAGCCATTTCCAGTGTTGGCCTCTCTGCCTGCTCCCAAGGATCTGTTAACTAAGTTACTTCCAGTCCTTGCTTCCTCTGTCCCTTGTATCTGCCTGGGAATTTCTGAGGGCTCTAGGGTTCATAGGCTCGACCATCTGCATGCTTTCTTTTGCCAAGCTTCACATGAGGAAATTTCAGTGGTACCTATGGACTGTGTGACTTCAACATTGCCACCCTCTGGAGTTTCTAGTTCCTTTACTTCCTTGCCTCAAACTTGAGCTTTATTGGTGGATACTGCACATATCCTTCAACCCAGGCATCCCTTTTCAGCCTCTTGCTCCGGCTCAGGAGCTGTTTACAGATGCTTTGTATCACTGGTGGGGAGCAGCTTCAGACAGTATAATGGTTAAGGAGCTGTGCCCCCTTATTAGCGACTGGGTGACATCAGCTTCATAGATGCAGGCAATTATTCTTTCTCTCTCAGCCTTCCACTCTGTTTGGTCTCCACGCCCCTTATGGATCTATACAGCCAACACCATAGTCATGTGGTGTATCAAGGGGGGGCACAAGGTCTTATCTTCTGCACAAACTAGCCCTGCATGCCTGGGATCTAGCTATCCAAATGCAAGTTTTTCTTCAGGTAATTTACATTTCTTCATAACAAAACCTGGTGGCAGACTGAGCAGATCCAAAGCACAACCTCAAGAATAGGTGCTTCATAGAGAGGTATCTTTACACATTGTTCATCGCTGGAGTATTTACCAAGTGGATCTTTTTCCTCCCCTTTGAACACTCCTGTTCACTTTTGTTTCAGAACCCCAAGCCGTCTTGACTTGGAAGGTGGACACCTTGTCTTCTTCCTGGAAGGGGGGGTGTTCCTTTACGCATTTCCTCCTCTTCCTTTTCTTCCCAAAGTCTTGCACAAGATCAAGCAGGACTCTCCAAGGATCTTGTTGTTGACTTCCTTTTGGCCCAGACAGCACTGGTTCTCCCTCCTCTTATCTGTCCGGGAGCAGTCATCACAATTTACCTCACCAAGTATCTTCTCACTCAGCACAAAGGGTCTCCTTCAACCTCATCTGTCCACACTGATAGAATTGTAATCCTCTTTCTATACCAGTTTTCTGAGAACTTGCTTAGAGTCCTGCAGGATATCAGGAAACCGAATACCAAAAAATCCTATATGTCCAAATGGAAGAGATTTTCTGTTTGGTGTCTTAAGCTTCACCAGGATTCCTTTTTACTGGAATTCCTTCTTATTCTCTCGCACTTTGGTCAACCACTCCATGTTGGCGTGGCATATTCTTTTGTCAAAGTTCACCTGTCAGCAATCAATGCCCGTCTGCCTTTGAATCCACTGTTGACCTCTCATTTTCAGGTTAAACAATTCCTGAAAAGCGTCTTCCACATCCAGACCCTGAAGAAAGTCCGTTCCTCCTCCTTGGAACCTTAATTTTGTTCTTGGGAAATTGACCCAGGATCCTTTTGAGCCTGTTGGCGGACAGTTTTATTGGTTGCCCTCACCTTCCCCAAGAGAGCTTCTAAACTGCAAGCCTTGATGACGGCTTCTCCTTTTTTGACTTTTCATAGGGACAGGGTGTCTCTGCGTAATAATCCAATCCTTTTATGCCCATGGTAGTCAGTAAGTTGTCCTTTAATCAGTCTGTCCAGCTTTCTTCTCAGCAAACTAATGAGAAGGTTTTACGCAGCTTAGACCTTCATAGACACGTCGGGTATTATTTAGATAAGACAACTTTTTCTTTTCTTGCCAGCACAATTGGTTTGGCTGTTTCTAAGCAAGCTATCTCTTCCTGGATTTCGAAGGGCATTTCCTTTTTTTTTTTATAACTTATCTGACAAGTGGCTTTCTGCCTCTGTTCGGGCCCATTCTACCAGGGAAGGCAAAGAGGATTCCAGTGGAGCCGTCATCTAGGGTCTGGACACCAGTTCAATCCATGAAGCTGCTACTTGTTCTTCTGTGTGCACCTTCACTAAACATTGCAAATTGGACGTCATTTCCAGAGCCAGGGATTTTTTTTGCCAAGGCTGTCCTTCATGGGTTTGTAGAAGGTTCCTCTTTGCCTTCCTCCTCCCATCTCTTACAGTAGCTTTTGTACCCTCCCATTGGTTATGGATACTTCAGCAGTGATGTGGAAGGACATAGTACAGTTGTATAAAATCTTACCATAACAGTAGCGGACCTTCTTTTTCACTGTTGTAGTATTCATTCCCTCCCTCTTAACCCATTTTCTTCCTTTTTCCCTCTTTTTCTGCTGGGTACATCTTACTGGCTGGATTGTATTTGCCTTTTTCCTTGGGCATCTCCTCTTTCCCTGGATTTGCATGTTCTCCTTCCTGTTGGAGTGGCTCTAGATCTCCTGGGGCACTTCAGTTCTGAGCTGAGAGCTTCCATACGTCACCTTTATGCCCTAAGTTGACACAGGGAGCATACTTTTGATGTACAATGCTGATTAGTCTGAGTCTTTGTATATTGACCAGATGCAGTGGCTGTCCTTGGTAAGAGATCCCATCAGTTATGAATACTGCAACAGTGGAGAGAGGGGCATCTATTGTCATGGTAAGATTTTACACAACAGTGCTTTGTCAGTGTCTCCTCGTTTAGTGGACAGGGTGGCAGGCTTTGTATCATTCTAGGCCACCCCTTACAGACTACAGTTGAA
The DNA here is from genome assembly GCF_019279795.1 of Protopterus annectens. Classification (NCBI taxonomy): domain Eukaryota; kingdom Metazoa; phylum Chordata; order Ceratodontiformes; family Protopteridae; genus Protopterus; species Protopterus annectens. Next base: position 852,040,158 of record NC_056729.1, read on the forward strand.
AAGTCAGTTCTCTGCATTCCCTTCTTTGGGAGCCACTACCAGTGACCAGTGGCTTCTGGATGAGATTTTAGATGGCAGTGTTTTGATGCTGTTGGGTTTTCCTTCCCTTTCAGGGCCTTCTCTTTGTGGCTAGCAATTCTTCATGAAGCTATTGGAATGGGCCCAGACACTACTTCTCAAGGGGACATTGAGCCCATTTCCCCTTTCAGAAGTGTGTGCTCTTAGATCTTCTTCTGTCATTTTGAAAAAGTTAGGGTCATTCCCGTCTTCTGGCTCATTGATTGTGGCAGGCATATTCAGTATTAAAGTTCCAGATGATAACTCTGCAGGGAATCATGCCCCATCATATTTTGGGATCCTGGATAGTGTTGCTGAATTAAAAGATATGTTCTCAGACATCAGTGTCTGCAAGTGTCAGTGGCATTCCTTTTTTGCTGTTTTAACAGCACTTTTCAGTAAAAGGTACTATTTGTGGTCTGTTAAGTATGCCAAGTTTCTTACAACGGTTATTCCTTTACTTGGTGGCTGTTTTTCCCTGGTCCTGGTTTGTAGACCTTTCATGGGTGTTTTGTGGTTGGCCTTGGGCAGGGAGCTATCCTTAACTGGGGAATCTCCTCCTTGATCCCATCACAGTGACATTTGGTGTTATGATGTTAGGCATGCTGCAGTTTGTTAATCACTTCAGCCTAAAGAGAGGGAAAAGGAAGGTTATGGATTTGATGCCCTGGGTAAAAGGTTCAGACTCGTGTCACTGAAGGAAACTTTGGTGAGTGGCAGTACTGTAAAACTGAAATGCTGAAATCCACTTTCAGAGAGCCTCAAAATTAGCATTTACTAACCCTAAGAACTGTGATTCAGCATTGGTGATGTCTGACAGCTAGCATACCAGATTTCACCTCTAGTTGAATAAATACAGAGCTGCAGTAAAACTGGAATAAAAATAAACCTTGCATAGCAGAAAAATTTTTTTTTTTTGGGGGGGGGGGTGGTAACTATCCCTACAAGTCCTTAACTGAAGTATATCAACTCACTGCTCAACAGCTGAGAGCAAAGAGCATTTTGGGAAGGAAGACTTGTTCCCACACTACCACACCACTTCTGCAGCATTCTTCTTCAGAAAGCCATATAGTCAAACCACATTTGCCATTCAAAAAGTAAACATACAGCAACAAAGCTTCCCATTTCCTCAACCATTTTTAAATATACTCGAAAGGAGTGTGACCAGTAACACTGCAAAACAAAACTCCGTAAATCCTACTGAAGACACAAGCACTTGCTGCTACTTTTTTTTTTTTTTTTTTTTTTTTACTAATAACTTAATAAATTACTTGTAATGAGTCCTGCATAAGTGACATTTTCCCTCTTTTCAAGAAAATCTTTGTCACTAAATTCTTTCGCTCTCGATCTCCATATTCTGAAATGGCTTCAGTAAGCCGTCAGACTACCGATCTTCCGAAAAAACGTAAGGATAAAGACAGAGACGGACCACATAGGTCCAAAACTGCCAACAACACTTCCATTAAGCTAGTCGCCAGTCTGCCGGTACTCATTGAGGTGCCTTTGCAGCCTCTGATGCCCGGTTCTATGGATTTGCAGGCCTTTGCTGAGACCCATTCGGAATCCGGTATGCCGTGAGATGCTTCTTCGACTATGGAACCAGTGGATGTCTCTACCTTAGATGGATCCAGAGCCGCTATGCAGGCACGAGCTTCTAAGGGAGTTTTTCATCCAAATGATGTTCGAATCAAACCGACTTCATTTTTAACCAAAACTACCAAGTTTCTTAGGCCCAGAGTAGGCACTTCTCCTAGAAAACCAGTGACCAAAACGCATGCTCAGGCACCCATGCCACAAAAATAAATGCTTAGAATGGCTGAAGACCTTTTTACGCTGATTAGGGGAAGCCAGCCTTCCCCTGCTAAGAGACCAAGAATCCAGTTCCCTTCAGTTTCTACAGACCAGGAGTCTGATTACTCTGATCTTTCTTATTATAAAGACGTGCCCTTATCCAACTATGAGGATTCAGATGCAGAGGAATCCATTCCCTCTGCCTCCCCTCCAGAGGATTTTTCTTTTGGTGAAACCTTGCATACTTTTGAGAGCATTTCCATTGGGAATGCCATGACTATCCTCAGTCCAAAAAGAGGGAATTTTTAGACTTGCCTCAGCACAGGCCTTTAGCTGTACTCCTGTCCTGGATGTTGTGGATGATGTTTTCATGGAATCCAGTCTTACTCCATACACTTTACCTCCAGCCCTAGGAAACCATACCAGGTACTAAAGAGTACCTGATTCTCACAAGTTTCTTTTCAAGAATCTTACTGCTGACCCAGAGATTATTTCCCAGGGACCTAAAGGTATTAAGGCTACCACAGCCAAAAATCCTACCCCTTCGGACAGGGATTCCAGATCTTTGGGCAGATGGGGTAAGAAGGTGTATACCTCTGCAACTCTTGTCATTGAATTGCCAGTTTCACATGCTGAAATACCACCAACATATTATGGAACTTATTAAACAAAAAGTGGTAATTTTTCCAGATTGTGCAGAAAATAAATAATTGCAGGAGCTTATGCACTCTGCAAACCAAGTTAGTAAGCATACTTTATATAGTGTGGCTTTGATGCCCTAAAAGCATATTGCAGGGCAGCTGTCACTGGCTCTGTAGTGAGAAGACATGCTTGGCTGAAGGAGCAGACCTTGCCAGATCATGTCAAATCTAAATTACTAGACGATCCTTTAAATAAGGACAGTTTGGCAGCAAAGCAGAAGAATTTCTTAAAAAGATGGAATAAAAGGCTAAATCTATGCAACTGTTAAAGAATTCCTACAAGTGCAACCACCTAGATTCAGTAGGCATTGCCCTTCAAAACACTGGTCCTTTCCAGCCCCCTCTGGGTCTTCCCAATCAAGACCCAGGGGAACCAGACCACCCAGACTACAGTCTCAGGCAGAGATCTAAGCAATGGAGTGCCCTCACCCCTAAATCAGGGAGTAGTAAGCCACCTCCTTATGGAAAAAGCTCACAATGGCTTCTCAACCCTACTTCCCAGCCCTGCCCAACTGCTTGTGCCCCTAGGAGGAAAACTTACCCTTCATGCAAAGAACTGGATGTGCGTCACTCAGGACAGATGGGTCCTCAGAGTTGTATCCCAGGGGTACAAATTTTATTTTCATTCACTGCCAACCCCAAGCGGGTTTCCAGACCTTCCTCCAAACCATTGGGCAGAGGCTCAAAACCAAGTACTTTCCCTGCTCAATATCAGAGCTATTCAGCCTGTTCCAGTACAACAGAGGGGTCAAGGATTCTACTCCAGACTATTCCTGGTACCCAGGAAAGAGGGCTCTTGGCACCCAATCCTGGATCTTTCAATTCTCAACACCTTTCTGGTGGTAGCAGAATTAAAGATGCTTACCCTGCAACAGCTTCTCCCTGTGTTAGCCAAGGATGCCTGGTTAGTCACCCTAGATTAAAAGAAGTCTATCTGCACATCCCCATAAGAGAGTCATGCAGGAAATATCTACATTTCAGGGCAAGGTCTATGCATTATCAGTTCTCTGCACTTCCCTTTGGCTTATCTACTGCTCCCAGGTATTCACAAAATGCCTGGCTCCAGCCATTGCATACTGCAGGCAGAAAAATATCCAAATTTGCCCATACTTGGACAACTGCCTGATTCAGGCTGACAGTCAGGAGTTGCTGCTTCAGCACCTGACATTTGTAAAAAACCTTCTCACTTCATTGGGGTACACCATCAATGAAAATAAATCAAAACTGGTACCTAGTCAAAAGATTGTATTCGACAGAAAATAGATGCATCTTAATGCATGTAATGTCTGAATCATATTAGCCAAAGTTTTTGATTTAAATGAATGTTAGAACATAATTTTCTCTCCTCTTGATTTCTAACATTAAGATTATTTGAATGCTATTAGAATACAAGTGCTATATATTACATAGATCTATATAATAGTATGAACAGTTTTTAAAAAAAAAAAAAAAGTTTATTTTAGTTTATATGATGCTGTTTTACCAAATGTGTAGTTTTGTCTTGATAGATAATTGAATTGAAAACGGTTAACCTCAGTTAAATATAACTAGTATTAAATTGATAAGGTGGTAGCTGAGGTACTGCTGCTTAGGGTAGGGGGTTAACTTGAGTAGTAAGTACTGCTCTAAGTTGGAGTTTTCAACTCCAGGCGGGATGCAAGGTTTAATCCTTACATTATTTTTACTTGTTCATTGTTATATGTATATAGTTTTGACATCCACAATATATTTTGTACACTCATTGTCACTACAAACAAAATTGAATCCTATACAAAATCCCATAAGAGATTTAATAAATACAGCTATATTTAAAGGTACACCTAAAAGAGGAGATGTAACATTATTTATCTTGTTATTTGTTATTTCGATCATAAGATTCTTGAGTTTTAAAAATGCCAAATGACATCTTTAAAAGGAATTTCTTTAAACATTAATGGATTGAATAATCCGTGTAAAAGGGCAAGCCTAATAAGATACATTAATCTACACAAGGCCAATCTAGTCTTCCTGCAAGAAACCCATCTCTTGAAAAAAGATATTGATAAACTAGCCACTAATAAGTATACAGTATTGGTTAGTTCAGAGCACACTCAGAAAAAAAGAGGAGTGGCTATTTTATGGAATAAAAGTATGCCCATTCCTAAAACCATTAAGTCTTATCAGGATGACAAATTTTGTATGGTTACAATACAAATTAATGGGAAGACTTACACTTTAATTAATGTATATTGGATACCTGGAATTGGTATTAATACAGTGAAATATCATATTGATAAGATCATATCATTCTCTGTAGGGGATATTATTTTAGCTGGTGATTTTAATTGTATACTACATGAAAGTGATACTACCACTATAAAGAAAAGAAGAATTACATCTAATGCAAAACATTTAAATGATTTTGCTAATTCTTATCATTTGAATGATATCAATAATCAGATAGAGTCAAAATCATTACCATACACCTTTTTTTCTAACAGATACAAAACTTATTCAAAAATAGATAGGGTCTTTATTTCTAACCAGATGGTAACAGATTTAATTAATTCCAAAATCATTTCATGTCCTATATCTGATCATAACTCAATTGTTTTTGAATTCATGATAAAAAATACTCATAATGTTCAGATCAAAAGGATACCAGCATACTTAACTCAGCTAAAAGACTATAAAGAATATATACTTTCAGAAGTACAACATTTTCTAGACATAAATAATACTCTTGAAGTCTCCATTGTCTATGTTTGGGATGCCTTAAAATCATATCTATATGGACAAAGTATCAGATGGTATAATAACAAAAGGAAATCTTGGGATAAGGAATTGTTAGATATTCAAAGTAAACTAGACTCTTATAAACATAATAATAAAGAAAATATTATGGACAAGAAAGTTATTGAAGAAATAAACAAACTAAATGAGAAATACAAAGAAATTTTAACTCATAAAGTTAAAATAACTTTAGAGAATACAAGTTTTGTCTTATTCAATAAGCCCCAAATACTTACATAGACTTAAAAATAAAACAAAAGATTGAATAAACAAAACCATATCAAAGAAATCTTTTCTCTAAGGAAAAAGAAGAATGTTTCTAGTATACCAGAAATACTGGATGAATTTAGAAATCACTTTCACAAGATTAACCATAACGACATTAACATGGAACCTAAAGATAAAATAAAGGAGTTTATAACCACAAACATGAATAAAAAGCTTAATAAACAACAGATTAAACTATTGGACAAGAGTATTTCATATACAGAAGTTATTACACAAATAAATAAGCTTAAATCAAACAAAGCACCGGGTAATGATGGTATTATACCAGAGATATATAAAATCCTTTCTAAAACTACATATTCATTAATACATAAGGTTTTTATTCTGGCCCAAACTGAGTTAATAACCCCTCCATCTTGGCAATATACATTTATTTCATCAATTTTAAAACCTAATAAAGATCCAACTAGATGTTCTTCATATCGACCCATCTCATTACTTAATGTTGATTATAAAATGTTTGAGTATTTTTGCTGATAGATTGAAGACAATTATCCCGGCATTATAGACATAGATCAGATGGGCTTCATTGTAAATAGAAATACTTTTGATAATATAAGAAGAACTTTAACATTAATTGATTTTGCAAATAGGAAAAAGAAAGATTTAACACTTATTAGTCTTGATATAGGTTCAGCATTTGATTCAGTAAGTTGGGACTATCTGTTTACCTTACTGAAATGCACAAATTTCTCTGATGCATTTGTAAATTTAATTGAGCATTTATACAAAGGAACGCTGGCTTATATTAAGGTAGGAACATATGTTTCACAAAAATACCCATTCTTAAAGGTACAAAGCAAGGATGTCCACTTTCTCCACTATTATTCACTTTAGTAATGGAGCCTTGGGCTAATTTGATTAGAAACAGTACTGACATAGAGGGTTTTGAAATAGAAGAAAATACAACATCAAAAATTCAACTTTTGCAGATGATGTTCTAATTACATCAGCAGGATCTAATTCTTCTATGCAGTCTTTATTTGATAAAATGATGAATTTTAAAAGTATTTCTGGTTTAATATTCAATGAACAAAAACTAAAATACTACCTATATATACACGAAAAATACTCTCATTAGTGATTTTACTAAATATGTACCCAACTCAGGTCAGATAACTTATTTAGGTATAATACTATCTAAAGATATTAAATCTATTATATATAATAACTATAATACCTGTTTTCTTAATATACAAAATCTTTTTAATACCTGGAATAATATGTTTTTTATTATGGAGGAGAGACTTACAATTATTAAAATGATAATATTCCCCAAGATTTTATACTTAATACAATCAATAATACTTTCACCTACAAAAATAACTATCAAGAAACTGAATACACTAATGTTAAATTTCTTATGGGCACCTAATAGACCTAGGATTGCATTAAAGAAACATACTAATAGCTGGTCTCAAGGGGGTATTTCTTTCCCAGACTTTAATTTATATATTATCTCTTCTATTATAAAAGTTATTACTTTATTAATAGATCGGTCATATGTCGCAAAATGGAAAGATTATTGGGAGCTAATTAGTATGCACTTCATGAAAATCTCCTTAACACATAAAAATATGATTATAAATAACTCCATGTTGTGGTTGCTAAAGGAATTTTGTACTTCACCTATTACACCTAAACATATGGTCTGTTACCCATTAAATATTATTATTAGTTATCGTAACTTTATATTCATGCACCCTAAGTATAGGGAATGGAATTTTATTGTATTCCCTATAATTTATACTCTGGGTATGCTTATGTCATCTACTTCTGAAGGAGCTCATTTAGCTATAGATAATAATCTAAAGTACTGGTATCAGCTGATATCTGATAAAGTTAAACATCTAGATTTCTTAAAACAAGAATTTGATCTAAGAGAAACTTGCTGGTTAGAGGTTCAGATCTTTAGACAACATCTCATTGATAGAATAGATCTAATGTCTATAACAGTTAAAGAATCTATTCCAAAACTGATTGATTACTTGATAATAAATTTACAGCATAAAGTTTCTGATAAAGGTAAACTTTCATATATACATAAAATTATCAGACAAGAGACTTTTTACAATGTAGATTCATACTGGAATTATTTCACCTCTATTAATGGGGACCCACCAACTCAACAAGATAAACAATATATATTGGAATCTGCTTATAGAACTACATCTTCCATTGTCTGGAGACTTTATACATGGAAATTTTTACATAGATCTTTTATACACCTTTGATGATGAATAAAATTAATAATAAAGATAATCTATGTAAGAGATGTAATGTAGAAATTAATGCTGACTGGGCTCATATGTTTTATGACTGTATGAAGTTGAAAGAATAGTGGAAGTCAATTAATGAATTTTTGCAGGCTCTTTTTACAGATAATTTAATTATTTCTAAGTCTCTTATATTATTCAACACACCTGTACCTCAATGTGTTAAAAAGATTAAGCTTCCCTTGTTATGGTCTATCCTAGCAGTGGCTAGGAAAATAATAACTAGAAATTGGATTTCAGATACACCTCCTTCGTTCAATGAATTTAAAAATGTTATGAATATAATGTGTCATATGGAAATAATCACAATTAGAATGAGAACAACTAGAAAAACATCACATTTTATTGTATGGGATAATTTACAAAATTTGTTAAAAAAATTCTAATTTCAATAGCACAGTATTTTAGTTTAATTAATTGATCTGATTGTAGTGGATGTCTTTGTAAATACTTTAGTTGTTTTGTTGAATATTATAATAATACCTATTTTTAATTATTTGTATAAAATTGTTATGATATTTCTCTTATATGTTAAAACAATAAACTTGTTTTGAAAAAAAAAAAGATTGTATTCCTGGGAGCAAGCTTGAACACAACTTCCCAGATGGCATTCCTCACTTCAGAAAAACAGGTGGATCTGACAGACTACTTCAAACAAATGGCCACCAGATCCCAGCAATCTGCAAGTAAAGTACTGCAAGCCCTAGGGTTCATGGCCTCATGTATTCTGCTAATTCCATATGCAAGACTGCATATGAGGAAACTTCAATGGTACTTAAAAAGTCTTTGGTGCCAACATTCTCAGGACTTGGAAACTGTCATTCCTATCATACCTTGTCTAAGGACAGAGTTCCTTTGGTGGGCAGAAGCATGCAACCACAACAAGGGACTGCATTTTACTCAACCCCATACCACCCAGACCCTAACCACAGACGTGTAAGTCTATGCATGGGGGGGGGGGCACACATGGCAGGTAAATGTATTCAGGGCCACTGGAGCCCAAGGCAGATTCTCCTGTACGTCAACCAAAAAGAGATGCTAGCTGTACAGAATGCCCTGACAGCTTTCAGATACCTATTCTTACCAGGACAACTGCTGATAAAAACAGACACCACCACAGTTGTGGTACATCAGCAAGCAGGGGGGAACCCATTCTTACCCACTCTGCAGGTTAGCTATGGCCATGTGGAACACGGCCTTGAACAGTCAAGTTCATCTACAAGCTCAGTTCCTGCCAGGCAAGCAAAAGTCACTGGCAGACTTAAGCAGAAATCTCCTAGACCCACACGAGTGGAAATTGGAGCCAAGCACCTTCAACCTTCTGATCCAGAAATGGGGGACCCCAGAGATGCATCTCTTTGCCTCCTCTGACAACCACCAGTTAAGCAAATTCTGCACCAGAAACCCTCACAGCAGGGTCTGGAAGGTGGATGACCTATCCTTTCAATGGGAAAACCTCTCAATTTATGCCTTTCCCCCTCTGCCCCTTCTCGCGAGAGTATTACTCAAGATAAAACAAGACAGACCAAGGACAATTCTGGATTGCCCCAGACTGGCCACGCCAGCACTGATACCCACTCCTGTGCAACCTGACAATGGTGCCACCCTGGCACCTACACCAGACCCCAACCCTGCTTTCCCAGCAGGAGGGACTGATTTTGCATCCACAATTGAAAACCCTAAATCTTGCAGCCTGGCTAATTCCTTAAACTCTCCAAAAGCAACCCTAAGCAAACAGGTGCTGTACGTCATCCTTGAAGCCAGAAGGCCCAGTACTAGGAAATCCTATGCTGAAACGTGGAAAAGGTATTGTTCTTGGACTCAGTCTAAAGGAAAGGGACACAGCACTGCCATCCTTACCTCTAATCCTGGATTACCAAGCAAAACTACTCCACAGAGGCCTATCCTTCTCCTCCATTAAGATCCATGCCTCTGCCATTTCAGCTCATTACAATACTAAGCCACCTCTAGTCTCTCACCATCTCATCAAACAATTCCTGAGAGGGGCAAACAACTTAAGGCCACCAAGGAGAGCACCCTCCCCTGCTTGGGACCTTAACTTTGTACTGGAAAAACTCACGCTTCCCCCTTTTGAACCGGCTGCTTCAGCAGAGTTAAAATTCCACTCTTGGAAAATAGCCTTGCTTCTCGCCATCACTTCAGCTAGAAGTGTCTGAGTTACAAGCACTGATGGCTGTGGAACCCTTCATTATTTTCCATGCTGACAGGGTTTCCCTCAGGACTAACCCTTCCTTTATGCCTAAAGTGGTGTCCAGTGTGGCTCTCAACCAATTTGTCCATTTGCCGCCCTTCTTCCCTAATCCTCAAAATAAAGGAGAAAGGATTCTGCACTCTTTGGATGTGCACAGACAGCTCAGTTTCTACCTTGATAGGACTAAGCCTTTCAGAAAATCTGATCAGCTGCTAGTCAGCTTTGCAACAGGAGCAGAGGGCAAGGCCATTTCAAAACAAAACATTTCCAAATGGATAGCACACTGCATCCATTTCTGCTACAAGCACCATAGAAAACCAACCCCTCAGGGGGTCAGAACACATTCCACTAGGGCCACATCTACCTCTACAGCATTTCTCAGGGGAGTCCCTACCAGGAACATAATGGAAGCTGCTACCTGGAGTTCTATACACACCTTCACCAGGCATTGCCACCTGCCTGTATTTTCCAAAACCAGGGCAGGATTTGCTACAGCAGTCTTGCATAGCCTACTAGACAGCCCTAACTCTTCTTGACTGCCTCCACCCTTCCTCAGCTTTGGGAGTTAATCCAAGTGTGATGACTGCAACAGTGAAACACAAAGAACATAGTACAGTTGTGTACACTTACCATAAATGTAGATGTTCGAGTGTATGTTGCAGTCTTGGTTTCCCCTTCTTCCAGCCCCCTGGTTTTCTCTCTCTTTATCTGTTCTCTCTATGGCTATTCCTACTGGTATTGGTATTTACTTTTTACTGGTGGTGTTTTTCCCCACCATATACTAGCTCCCTATTTGGGGGCTTCTGACATTTAGGGCAAGAAAAAACAGATGTAGTGGCGTCAGCTGCCTGTTTTTATACCCCTGACATCATGGAAGAAGCGACAACATCCGACACAAAAATACTAAGTCTCTGGTATTCGGGCCAACTGAGGACTGTCTGCAGGCAGATAACCCAAATGTGATGACTGCAACAGTGAGTACACTCAAACATCTACATTTATGGTAAGTGTACACAGCTGTACTTTATGTGTTCTGCAGCTATTTGACTGCAAGTGCATTCCTTCAATGAGCACTCCATCTTGGAGCTACTGTCCATAAGCAAAGTTCTTTGGTGGATTATTGGAACCACTTTAAAAGACCCATTTTAGCAGGGTAAAACATGTGAGTACTTAACATGTCAGAGGAAAGGACAATCTGCAGTGAGAACCTTGTCTACACCCCACCCCCGCCAATCACCACTGCCATTAATTTCCAGTAAACAAGCAGCAACGTTATAGCTTGTATACTTTCATGCATGTAGAACCTAGTTGGAATAGAAAGTCAGTTAGTGAAGTAGCATCCCCCCCGCCCCATGTGGTATGTGGATGCTGTGTAAGGGGGTCGAGCTGCTGTTAGCAGTAGAACTTCTAGAAAGGCATGGCAAATGGATACTGCAAAGAGGTACTCATATTCACCCATTAGAATACCCTATCATAAGACTAGTTGACATAAATTTTATGTTTAATATTTTTGTACTTTTATAGCACAATGTGCCTACTGCGGTGGTAGTGCTGCGGTAGCGTTGTCGCCTCACAGCAAGATGTTGTGCCATTTGATTCTCAGCTAGAGCGTCTTCTGTGTGGAGACATGCGTGAATGGGCGTACCTTCGTTGAGGGTTGTGCGTCAGGGCTGCTGTCAAACTCGGCACGTAAAAAATCTACTGCCAATCATTAGCGGACTGGAGTTCCGCTGTGGCGACCCCTAACCGGGAAAAGCATAAAGACACAAACAATAGCACAATGTGCCTACTAAATCAACAGCAGCACATTTTTAAGATGCTTAATTTTAAGCAGATAATGTTTGGATAATGATGCTGCAATTTACCAAATGGCAAGTTAATGAGTTGGGAGGCCTGTTTTTAATATTTTGAATACAGTGGCCCTCATTTGCATTCCTTCCCAACACACAGACACATAGACTTGCAGTACATTAATATACTGTATATATGTAGGCTAAAACGTTTAACTCCTCTTTCTGTGTTTAATCTGCAATTCATTTCAAGTGTTGCTACAGAAGGTTTCAATTGAGTATCCATTGTTAGCTTAGACCTGTTAGAAATTTAGTAGAAACAGAAAGTGAGAACAATCTTGCTAATTCGAAACAGTTACTTTAAATTTAAAAAAATAGATATATATGTTGTTGATTCTAAACTGTGTTTTTTTTTTTTTTTTTTTTTTTTTTTGTTCATGTAGGTGACAGTTACAGACAATGGAAGACCTGCAAAGTCGACCATTGCTAGAGTAATAGTGAAAGTCTTGGATGAAAATGACAACCGACCACAGTTTTTGCAAAAGTTCTACAAGATTAAGCTGCCTGAACGAGATAAACTTCCGAAAGAACGAACAACTAAACGAGAACCAGTTTACCGTGTAATAGCCACTGACAAAGATGATGGCCCTAATGCAGAGATAGCATACAGCATTGAAGAGGGAGATGAGAATGCCAAATTTTTCATTGAACCAAAAACAGGAGTGGTGTCATCCAAGAAATCGTCTGCTGCAGGAGAATATGACATTCTCACGGTAAGAGTGGCATTCTGTGGTGAAAGTGCAGACTAATTTTATTTATTCAGTCATTTATTGACAAGTGTATTCATATTTTCAAACTAGTTCTGAATGTGAGTAGCAGAATAACTATAGTTGAATAATTATTACTTTTTTGCTCTAAGTAATAAGTTGCAAAAAGCAGCCATATATTTTTAAAGTGAAGATTTTTTTTTAATCCCACCCGGTATATTTTGTCAGAGGCGGTAAATGTTGCAGGTAATTCCTTGATGGGCAGCATACTTCATGAAGATAATTTGTGTGGCTTTATCATACCTCTCTTGGGATTGCTAAAATATTTTTAAATTGACAAAGGTGTAGCAGCATAACCTCGTTTGGTGTAGGTAGTTCCATCTTAATTCAGGCTTTTTCTGCTTGCTGATCATTTACACAATGAAATCTTTGATAGGAAGCACTGAAACTCTTTTGAAGTATCGACTAGGAGCATTTCACAGTTTAAATGATGTGAAGTTGAAACAGTTACATTTTCCCAAATGTTTGTAAATTGTGATAAATTACTGCAGACAGATCATACGTAATTTACCTAGTTTTATAACCACTGAAAAGTGTTTCATACTCTAAGCTCCTAAAGTGTACAAGATTCACCTGTAAGCTGTTTCTCTTTTGTGTTGTAGATTGTAGTTACCACATCCATGCATAGTCATAAGATTATAAAGTACATGTTTTAGTTTTGTTGTCATAAAAGTGGTAATAAGAATAATAGTGTTTGCTTTGGGTGTCTTAACTGTCGTTAGTTTAGAATATTCATTATCTTAGTACAGACCCTGTACTGTCAGAATTACAGCTGCAGTGTTATAAATGTCAATTACGAAAGGCATCTTTTGCTGTTAGTAACATGCTGTTAACATGGAACGTCATCATTTGTGAATAGCTGTTGTGCTGGATAATTGAACTTCGATTTTTTGTTTTCTCGTTTTAGTGTCCATTTTAAATTACTTAATGAAATGTAATGATTTGTGGCATAGATTGTAGTTTCTATTCTGAAGACAACAGTGATTGTGTTCAGTGTCAGATGTTATTCTAGCTTCATGATGAGTAAAATTGATTAATCTCTGTTAGATTAAAGCTGTGGATAATGGCCGCCCCCAGAAGTCATCTACTGTACGACTGCACATTGAGTGGATTTTGAAACCTCCTCCAGCTCCAGAGCAGTTTGCTTTTGAAGAAACATTCTCATTTACAGTCATGGAGAGCGACCCCGTTAATCACATGATTGGTGTTGTAACAGTGGACCCTGTTCATTCTCCACTCTGGTTTGATATTACTGGTAGGTTTGCTCTGAGTGCAGCATATTTTTGTATGACAGCTAACTATTCATATTCACAAATCAAGTTTACATTAATCAAATCAGTGACAGCATTTATTGAGATGCTCTAATAATCATTGTGTACTGCAGTATTTGCAGCTTGAGCCATTGTCCTGTACAACATTGCTTTCATTGGTGTTTGTAGAACTGCTACATGCCTGTGTTTTTAATACATTTATAACATTAGTGCTCTGCAAATTTTTGTCTTGTATGTAAGTTTTTTTCAGCATGTGTCACACTGCTCTCTTTTTTCGTTTCTGTAAGTAGTTTGGAAGTGCACAGAATCTGTTCACCCTGAATGTGCCTATTGCAGTAAATCTTTCCCACTCATGTATCAAGCGAGAGAGATACTCACATTCATAAACACACACCAGTGTTTAGTCAGTAAAAGTTTACATGTTGCATGGCTGCTGCTGCTGTTTGTAATTGAAGAACCCGATTGTGAATGAAATGTATGTAGTTAAATCTGGCATATTTCAGTCTGATGGAGCTTATGGGTCACCCATGGAAATACGTAGCTGTAAAGCAGGTCTTGCATGTTTAACAAAATCTAAAAACTTTTACAAAATTGCAGGAATGTTTGTATTTTTGTCTGTGTTAGATGTGTGTGTGCATATGTAGATGTATGCACATGTACAGTGTGCGTGCGCACCTGTACATATACATACTTGCGCATATACACATACATATATACATACATATACTACAGCTACATTGTCTGACATCACTGACTGGATTTGAGAGCAGCTCTAAGATTTTTTTCATTTTCTTGTGGTGTCCTAACTAGTTGCCAGTTATCATCTTGCAGCTAGGGTCAGGAATCAAGGCAGCCACTTTTTAATTGATGACACCTTACTGTAATACAGTTCAAGCATTGCATCTAGAAATAGTCGTGGTAGTTCAGATAATAGACTTCTGCGTTTTATTTCTGTGTTGCGTTTTCTTTAGTTTTCTGTTCAGGCAAAACATTGTTCTTTCACTCGTTCACCACATGTATTGTGTGTCTCCTTAACTTCTGTGTTGTTGCTTAAAGCAGTGTGTATTTCACTGTCCCATTACTGCCTTTTTAATTACTTCAACTGGAACTGCATACTTAGCAATAATTGTTTTATGACCCTAAGGTCATCAGATTATAGAGTGGAAACGCTTCCATCTTGTGACTTTGTCAGCTGTCCCAAAAAATATTTGAAGCCTTCTCAGTTTCAGGACATCACTCAAAAAGTGATATGGCTCTAAACTGAGGTTTTGCACATATTTTGGTAATTCATTTCTGAGTGTTAATAGGACCTCATTCCATATCACATGTTTGACTTGGAGACATTTTGGTCCGTGTCATGTAGTGCCAAGATGATCTGGTATCAGAGAGTAAACTTGTTAAGCACATGTTCTTCGTGTTTCATTGTTGCAGTCATCACCTGTAGATTATCACAGCTGTGGTAGACCTCGGAAGGCCCAAATACCAGAGTCAATGTTTTTCTTCGTCAGCTGCTGATGTTCTTCGTCTTCCATTGCTGCAGTCCTGACTATTGGGTATAGTCCGCGTCCAGTCGGCCCGAATACCAGAGAGCTGACGCCGGTCATGGCCTTAGACTGACGCCAGTACGCCAGGGTACTAATGCGCATGACCGACGCCATATCCTCAGTCTTTTTGCCGCATGGTCCGATGCAGAAGCAATTTTGCGAGTGCAGGTTGGCGTTTGAGATATTTCAAACCGGAGTTTCAGACCGAAACAGAGTTGGCTGGTACCCGTTAGAACATTTTGGTTTTTCTTGCCTCAGTATTTAACCGGATGTCAGAAAAAGTGAATAACTGTATTTCTTGTGGGAAGCAGATACCGCATAGGGATTATCATACATTGTGTATACCTTGTTTAGGGCCTGAGCACGACGTTGGTTGCCGTTCTTGTGCTAGATTTAACAAACGCACTATTAAAGGAGACTAGATTGTGCCAGGTTAGTGTTTGGAAGCGTAATTATAATATGCCGTCGGATGCTCCGACGCCCGCTTCATCCAAGAAGCGCAAGGACAAAACAGTGAAGCCTAGGGTTGATGAACCGGCAGTCCCGGACGTCGGTTCTTTAGAAGGCTCAGTGGAGCCCGAGGTTTTGCCAGGAGTTTCCATGGAGTCTCAGGCAGAAACTTTACTGTTACAGGATGTGCCCTCTCAGGAGGTAGGCCAGGCTGAGGGGCCTTCTCAGGTAACTGTTCTTCCCTCTCTTCCCAAGGTAGTTAGGGCCTCTCCTTCTGTTGCCAAAGCTTCTTTTAGAGGTAGGCCAAGTTCAGTTTCTGTGGGGGCTTCTCCTAGCATTTCGGGCTCGGTTCCTAAGAAACATATGCTTAAAATGGCAGAAGATTTGATTACTATGATTAGAGGTTCTATGCCCCCGCCTGATAAGAGGCCTAGGGTGGAACAGGAGTTTGATAGTTTTGAACAGTGTTCACAGGCTTCAGAGTCTTCTGTGGAAGACTTACAGGAGTATCCTGCTTATTCTGATTCGGATGTGGATGATTCCACTCCTACAGCTTCTCCTCCTGAGGATTTCTCATTTTCAGAGACTCTACACTCCATGAGGGAGCACTTTAAATGGGAAGGCCAGGATTACTCTGATTCCAGGAAAAGGCTTAGGGAATTTTGTTTTACCCCAGCATAGGCCCTTAGCTATTCCTCCTGTGTTGAATGTGGTGGAGGATGTTTTTGCAGAGGCTTCCCTGAATCCTGACTCTTACCTCCTGCTCCTGTTAAGCCTGATAGGTATTATAGGGTGCCAAGCTCATAAGTATTTGTTTAAGAGTCCTAGGGCGGACCCAGAAACTGTTTCTCAGGGGCCTAAAGGTGTTAAAGCTTCTGTGGTTAAAAATCCTGTACCCTCTGATAAAGAGGCAAGGGCTTTGGATAGGTGGGGAAAGAAAATGTATACTTCTTCAACTCTAGCCATGAGGGCGTTGAATTGTCAGTTTCACATGCTAAAATATCAAAATTATCTCCTTTCACAATTGAAATCTAAGGTGGATGCTTTGGCGGAAGGTATTGAGTGTAAAGAGTTGCTGGATTTGGTTCATGTGTCTGAACAAGTGGGTAAGCATTCTTTGCAGTGTGGTTTTGATGCTGTACAGGCCTCCTCGAGGGTGGCTGCTACTAGTTCTGTTCTTCGCAGGCATGCCTGGTTGAGGGAGCAGAGTTTGGCTGAGCATGTTAAGACAAGGATTTTGGATGCTCCTTTACAGTCTGATGTGTTGTTTGGATCGCCTGTGGAAGCAGTTTTAAAGAAAATGGAGGACAAAGCTAAGTCTATGCAGACTGTTAAAGATTTTTTGCAGGTGCAGCCTCCGAAGTTTAGTAGAAATTGGCCTGCTAAGGGGTGGACATATCCTGCTTATGATTCCCAGTCTAGGGGTAGGCCTAGACGTGGTAGGGGCAGGGCTCAAGGTTCTTTTAGGCCTAGATCAGGGAGTTCACCTGCTCAGACTTCTGGTGAGGGCAGGGGTCAGTCCTTTCGTAAACAGACCCAATGACCTGCCTTTTCAGCTGCCAGTGGACTCGTCTGGCAGCTCCTTTGGGAGGAAGACTGTCTCTTTTCAAAGAAAATTGGGATTTAATTACTCAAGACAGATGGGTGTTGATATCATTCATCACGGTTACAGATTTTATTTCCACACAATGCCCCTTTCAAAGGCATGCCAGACGCTTCCTCCTCCACAAAGAAAAGAGGCTCACAAGCAAGTTTCAGTTACTCCAGATGGGGGCCATTCAGCCAGTCCCTGTATCAGAAAGGGGCCTAGGTTTTATTCTCGCCTGTTCCTAGTACCAAAGAAGGGGAACACGTGGAGACCAATTTTGGATTTATCTATCCTCAACACTTATCTGGACATTCCTAAGTTCAAGATGTTGACGTTACAACAGCTTTTACCTCTACTGGGCAAAGATCACTGGATGGTAACTTTAGATCTCAAGGAAGCTTACCTTCATGTGCCTATAAGGCTAGGTTGCAGGAAGTATCTGGTTTCAACTGAGATTTTCATTATCAGTTCACTGCTCTTCCCTTTGGCTTATCTACTGCTCCCAGGGTTTTCACCAAATGTTTGGCCCCAGCCATAGCATTTTGCAGACAAAAAAATGTACAGATTTATCCTTATGTGGATGACTGCCTCATCCAGGCAGAGAGCAAAGAAAAGCTGCTCCAGGACCTACACTTTGTCAAAACCCTCCTAACTTCCTTGGGGTTCACCATCAATGAGAAGAAATCAAAGCAGACTCCCTCCAGGAGGATCATTTTCCTGGGACAACTGCTGGACAAAGCATCGTAAATGGCCTTCCTAACCCCAGAAAAGCAGAGCTCCCTGCCTCTCTACATTACCCAGCTGGTGTCCAAAAGTCACCTCACAGCAAGGGAGTTCCTGCAGGCCTTGGGGTACATGGCTTCTTGCATCCTTCTGATTCCCCTGGCCAGGCTACACATGAGGAAGCTTCAGTGGTATCTAACGAACCTTTGATGTCAACACTCATAGCCTCTAGAGACCTCTCTCCATCTGATCCCCTGTATAAGGGCCAAGTTGCTCTGGTGGGCAGGGGCCTGTGCCAGGAACCAGGGTCTCCTCTTCATCCACCGCCCCACCAGGCAGACCATCACCACAGACTCCTCAGACATTGTTGGGGTGCCCAGCTTGCAGGCAGGTGCACCCAAGGTTTTTGGGATGCCCAACACCTTCCCTTGCATATCATCCAGAAGGAAATGATTGCAGTGCAAAAGGCTGTGACATCCTTCCAGCCCCATCTCAGGCCAGGAGATGTTCTTCATTCCACATTGCTGCAGTCCTAACTATTGGGTAGTCCGCTGTCCAGTCGGCCCGAATACCAAAGTATATGGCTGACGTCGGTCAGGGCGATTAGACTGACGCCAGTGCGTCAGGGTACTACGCGCATGACCGACGCCATATCCTCAGTCTTTTTTGCCGCATGGTCCGATGCAGAAGCAATTTTGCGAGTGCAGGTTGGCGTTCTGAAAGTTTCTGAAGTCAGAGTTTCAGACCGAATCAAAGTTGGCTAAGTACCCCGTTGGGGAATATTTTGGTTTTTTCTTGTCTCAGTATTTAACCGGATGTCAGAAAAAGTGAATAACTGTATTTCTTGTGGGAAACAGATACCTCATAGGGATTACCATACTTTGTGTATACCTTGTTTAGGGCCTGAGCACGACGTTGTTGGATGCCGCTCTTGTGCTAGATTTAACAAACGCACTATTAAGAGAAGGTTAGACTGTGCCAGGTTAGTGTTTGGGAAGCGTTGTAATTATAAAATGCCGTCGGATGCTCCGGACGCTTCGCTAAAAACGCAAAGATAAAGCAGCAAAGCCTAGGGTGGAGGACCCGACAGTCCCAGACGGCGGTGCTTTGGAAGGCTCAGTGGAGCCAGAGGTTTTGCCAGGTGTCTCTTTGGAGTCTCAGGAAGAGACTTTACTGTTACAGGATGTATCCTCTCAGGAAGTAGGCCAGGCTGAGGGGGCTTCTCAGGTGGCTGTTCTTCCCTCTCTTCCTAAGGTGGTTAGAGCCTCTCCTTCAGTTTCCAAGGCTTCTTTGAGGGCAGGCCAAGTTTAGCTTCTGTGGGAGTTTCTCCTAGTACTTCAGGATCTTTGCCTAAGAAACATATGCTTAAAATGGCAGAGGATTTGATTACTATGATTAGGGGTTCTATGCCCCTCCTGATAAGAGGCCTAGGGTGGAACCTGAGTTTGAGAGTTTTGAGCAATGCTCGAGGCTTCGGAGTCTTCGCTGAAGACTTGCAGGAGTACCCTCCTTATTCTGATTCTGATGTGGATGATTCTACTCCTTCTGCTTCTCCTCCTGAGGATTTTTCATTTTCAGAGACTCTGCATTCCATGAGGGAACATTTTAAATGGGAAGGTCAAGATTTCTCTGATTCCAGGAAAAGGCTTAGGGAATTCTTGTTTTACCCCAGCATAGGCCTTTAGCTATACCTCCTGTTTTGAATGTGGTGGAAGATGTCTTTGCAGAGGCTTCCCTGAATCCTGATTCTCTGCCTCCTGCCCCAGTTAAACCGGATAGGTATTATAGGGTGCCTGAAGCTCATAAGTATCTTTTTAAGAGTCCTAGGGCAGACCCAGAAACTGTCTCAGGGGCCTAAAGGTGTGAAGGCCTCAGTTGTTAAAAATCCTGTCCCTCCTGATAAAGAGGCAAGGGCTTTGGATAGATGGGGAAAGAAAGTGTATACTTCTTCCACTTTAGCCATGAGGGCGTTGAATTGTCAGTTTCACATGTTAAAATATCAGAATTATCTTCTTTCACAGTTGAAATCTAAGGTGGATGCTCTGGCTGAAGGTATTGAGTGTAAAGAGTTGCAGGATTTAGTTCATGTGTCTGAACAGGTAGGTAAACATTCCTTGCAGTGTGGTTTTGATGCTGTGCAAGCCTCCTCCAGGGTGGCTGCCACTGGTTCTGTTCTTCGTGAGGCACGCCTGGCTGAGAGATCAGAATTTAGCTGAGCATGTTAAGACAAGGATTTTGGATGCTCCTTTACAGTCTGATGTGTTGTTTGGTTCGCCTGTGGAGGCAGTTTTGAAGAAAATGGAGGACAAGGCTAAGTCTATGCAAACTGTTAAAGATTTTTTGCAGGTGCAGCCTCCGAAGTTTAGTAGAAATTGGCCTACTAAGGGATGGACTTATCCTGCTTATGATTCCCAGTCTAGGGGTAGGTCTAGACGTGGTAGGGGCAGAGCTCAGGGTTCTTTTAGGCCTAGGACAGGAGTTCCCCTGCTCAGACTTCTGGTGAGGGCAGGGGTCAGTCCTTTCAGCAGACCCAATGACCTGCCTTTTCAGCTGCCAGTACATTCTCGCCTGGCAGCACCTTTGGGAGGAAGGCTGTCTCTTTTCAAAGAAAATTGGGATTTGATTACCCAAGACAGATGGGTTCTGGATATTATTCACCACTGTTACAGGTTTTATTTCCATACCTTGCCTCCTTTCAAAGGCATGCCAGACATTCCTCCTCTTCAAAGGACAGAGGCTCACAAGCAAATTTCTCTGTTGCTCCAAATAGGGGCCATTCAGTCAGTTCCTGTGCCGGAAAGGGGCCTAGGATTTTATTCTCGCCTGTTCCTAGTACCAAAGAAGGGGAACACGTGGAGACCAATTCTGGATTTATCTATCCTCAACACTTATCTGGACATTCCCAAGTTCAAAATGTTGACGTTACAACAGCTTTTACCTCTGCTGGGCAAAGATCACTGGATGGTAACTTTAGATCTCAAGGAAGCTTACCTTCATGTGCCAATCAGACTAAGTTGCAGGAAGTATCTGCGCCGAGCTGGAAATTCTCATTATCAGTTCTCTGCATTGCCCTTTGGCTTATCTACTGCCCAGAGTATTCACAAAGGTTCTGGCTCCAGTGATAGCTTACTTCAGGCTAAAAGGCATCCAAATCTATCCTTACTTGGACGACTGCCTGATTCTGGCTCAAGAAAAGAAGATCTTCTACAACATCTGGAATATGTCATGGCAGTGCTAAGATGCCTAGGGTATTCTGTGAACGAAATAAAGTCCAGTCTAGTACCCTCTCAAGACATGTGCTTTCTGGGTGTGAGACTGAATACAGCAGCCCAGATGGCCTTTTAACCCCGGACAAACAAAAGAATCTCTCCAGTTACTTCCATCATCTATCTCTTCAGTCCGGGCTGACTGCAAGGACAGTCCTTCAAGCCTTAGGGTTCATGGCATCTTGTATTCTGGTGCTTCCCAATGCCAAACTGCATATGAGGAAGCTACAATGGTATCTCAAAATCTGTGGACACAGCACTGCCAGGATTTGGACACTGTCATTCAAATAATACCTTGCATTCAAAAGGAATTTTTGTGGTGGGCTCAGGAATGTCACCTAAACAAGGGACTCTCTGTGACCCGCCAGAGGCAAGTCAGATTCTAACGACAGATGCCTCAGATGTTGCTTGGGGAGCTCATCTAAATGGAAAGTGGATACAAGACAAGTGGCCTGCCAGACTACAGCATCTACATATCAACATGAAAGAGATGTTAGCAGTTCAGTTTGCATTAATTGCCTTCAAGGAGTTACTTCTTCCAGGGCAGGTGTTGATTCTAACAGACAACACAACTGTCATGTGGTACATCAACAAACAAGGGGAACACATTCTTACCCATTGTGCAGACAAGCAATGATTTTATGGGAGACTGCTCAAGTCTGCAACTAACTCTTCAGGCAAGGTTTCTGCCGAGCACAGAACTCCTTAGCAGATGTATTAAGCAGACAAATCATGGATCCCCACGAGTGGAAACTGGATCTTCATGTATTTCAAAATTGACAGTGTCATGGGGAACTCCAGACATAGATCTGTTCGCTTCTCCACTAAACCACCAGCTGCCAAAGTTTTGCACGAAAGGATTTCATCACACAGCTTGGAAAGTGGATGCTCTTTCTTTCAGTTGGAAAATCTTCATGTGTATGCCTTTCCACCTCTGCCTCTTCTTCCAAAGGTGCTTCTAAAGGTCAGACAAGACAAGCCAAGGATGATTTTAATAGCTCCAGATTGGCCTCTGCAGCACTGGTACCCATTACTGAGGAGTCTGGTAAGGAAGCCTCCATGGCCTTTACCCTTGATTCCACACCTGTTGTCTCAGAAGGACGGTCATCTGCTCAATGTCAAGCTTCACTCTCTACATCTAACCGCCTGGCATATTCTGTTTTGAAAGATAGCAGGTCTCAGCTTCCTCAACAAGTTTTAAATGTGATTATGGAAGCCAGAAGACCTAGTACAAGGAAAGTGTACAGAAAAATGGAAGAGATTTTGTTTTGGAGTGCAGCAAACAATTTGGAGATTACTGAGCCGAATTTGAGTGTGGCTCTTCAATATCTTACTGAGTTACTGGACAAAGGTTTGTCTTTCTCTTCCATTAAGATTCATGCTGCAGCAATTTCAGCTCACTATGATTGTGACCCACCATTGTTTTCGCATCCTTTGTTCAAGCAATTTCTTAGAGGGCAAAGAATATAAGACCCCCATAGAGCTCCTACTCCTGCTTGGGATCTCAATTTTGTGTTGGAGAAACTTACTCTACAACCTTTTGAGCCTGCGCTACTGCTGATTTGAAATACTTGTCATGGAAGACTGCTTTTTTGTTGGCCATTACTTCTGCAAGAAGGGTTTCTGAGTTGCAGGCCCTTATGGCAGTGGAGCCTTTTTGATTTTTCATAAGGATAGGGTATCTTTACGTACTAATCCTTCCTTTATGCCTAAGGTGGTTTCTAGTGTAGCTTTAAACCAAACTATTCATTTGCCTACCTTTTATGCAGATCCCCAAAATAAAGGGAAAAGATTTTGCACACTTTAGATGTACACAGGCTATTGCTATTATTTGAGCAGGACTAAGGATTTTAGGCAGTCTCAGCAGTTGTTTGTTTCTTTTGCTTTGACTTCAAAGGGCAAGCCTGTGTCAAAACAAACTATTTCTAGGTGGATTGGGTGTTGCATTACATTTTGTTATTCCCATCATGGCAAGGAGATTCCAGCTGGGATTAGGCCTCATTCCACTAGGGCTACTGCCACTTCCACAGCATTTCTAAGGGGTGGCAACTAAGGATATTTTGGAGGCAGCTACTTGGAGTTCAGTGCATACTTTCTCTAAGCATTATCACCTTCCTCTCTACTCTAAGTCTAGGGCTGGTTTTGCCACAGCTATTTTGCAAGGCATGTTGTCAGTTCCTGCTTCCTTATAATTTGCCAGCCTCCTTACCTCTGCTTTGGGATTCTACCTATTGTTAGGACTGCAGCAATGTGGAATGAAGAACATAGTACAGTTTTGTACCTACCATAAATGTAGATGTTCGAGGATCCACATTGCTGCAGTCCAATTTACCTCCCTCCTTCCCTCTGTGTTTAGGGTGGTTGTGTAGGTGAGGTTATATTCTGCTAATTGTGTATATATTGTATATATATTTTTTGGTGCAGGTATTTTGGGAGTTTTTGTTTTTGGCCTTATCTTTTCAGGGTCTTCTGACATCTGGGGCAAGAAAAGACTGAGGATATGACGTCGGTCATGCGCATTAGTACCCTGACGTACTGACGTCAGTCTAATGCGCCCTGACCGACGTCAGCCATATACTTTGGTATTCGGGCCGACTGGACAGCGGACTACCCAATAGTTAGGACTGCAGCAATGTGGATCCTCGAACATCTACATTTATGGTAGGTACAAAACTGTACTTTCTCCTTATCAAAACAGACACCACCACAGTAATGTGATACATCAACAAACCGGGAGGGACACAGTCTTTAACCTCTGTGCAGGCTAGCCATGAACCTCTGGCTGACAGCTTCTTCCATGGGGATTACACCTAATAGCCCAATACCTACCAGGGATCAACAACACCCTGGCAGACCACTTAAGCAGACACTTAATGGACCCCAACAAATGGCAGCTTCACAAAAAGATCTTTGTGCAAGTCACTCTAGTGTGGGGAAATCCAGAGATAGATCTCTTTGCTTCTCAACCATCAGCTAAAGAAATTTTGCAGCAGGGAATATCACCACTTGGCATGGAAGGTGGATGCCTTGACCTTCCCATGGAACTCCCTGTTTGTGTACGCTTTCCCCTCCTCTGCCTCTTATTCCCAAGGTGTACTCATCAAGATAAGGGAGGAGGGCCCCAAGGCCATCCTCATTGCTCCAGATTGGCCCAGACAACATTGGTGCCCCTTGCTGCGCAGCGTGACCTCGCATCTTCCCAGGCAGCTTTCCCAGATCCCAAACCTCTTGACTCAAGCAGGGGGGAAAATGCTGTACCCAAATTTGCAGACTCTCCAGCTATCCCACATGGCTGATACTCGCAAAGTAAGAGAGGGGCTTCTGCTAAGCAAGCACGTCGTAGACATTATCACAGAGGCCAGAAGGCCAAGCACCAGAAAGTCTTACGCAGGGAAATGGAAAAGATTCTGCTCCTGTTGCCAGTTCAGGGCGGCCAGTTCCTCACAACCTTTTGTCCCCCTTATCCTGGACTATCTAGCAGAGTTACTTAATAGTGGCCTCTCCTTCTCTTCTGTTAAAATCCACGCCTCAGACATTTCAGCTCAGTTTAATTACAGACCAGCCCCTGTTCTCTCACCATTTGATTAAGTAATTCTTCAGAGGGGCTTCTAATATCAGACCTCCCAGAAGGTCTCCCACACCAGCCTGGAATCTTAATTATGTGTTGGAAAAACTAACCTTACCACCTTTCAAACCTGCTGCTTCAGCAGAACTTAAATTCCTCTCCTGGAAGACTGCTTTTTGTGCTAGCTATTGCCTCAGCCAGAAGGGTTTCTGAACTTCAGGCACTGATGGCCATTGATCCCTTCATCATTTTCTATGCAGACAGGGTTTCTCTTAGGACTAACCCCTCTTTTATGCCCAAGGTGATATCTGATGTGACTCTCAACCAGGCCTTTCATCTACCGACCTTCTTCCCTAACCCTCAAAACGAGGGGGAAAGAATACTGCACTCTCTGGACATGCACAGGCAGCTCAGATACTACCTGGACCGTACTAAACCCTTCAGAAAAACAGACCAACTTCTTGTCAGTTTTGCCTTGCCCTAGGGGCAGAGGGGAAGCCCATTTCCAAGCAGACTATCTCTAAATTGATATCACACTGTATGATTTCATGGGAAACCTCCCCTTAAGTCTATTTGTACCCATTCCACTAGGGCAGCCTCCACTTCCACAGCATTCCTCAGAGGAGTTCCCACCAGGGACTTCTTGGAAGCTGCCACCTGGACCTTGGTCCATACCTTTACAAAGCATTACCACCTTCCTCTTTTCTCTAAGGCTAAGTACTGCAGGGCTTCCTTTACCCATGCCTAGGTCTCTAACTAATCCTGCCACCCCTCTCTCCAGCTTTGGGAATCCTCCCACAGGTGAAGGTGGAAGGGTGACATAATGGTTAAGGTGTTTACCTGACAAAAACATGGGTCAGGGTTTGATTCTCACATGGGGTAGTGGGCTAGGCTTAAAATGGCTCACAAGGGCAATTAGCCTAGTCCTAACCTATGCCATGACTGCAACAGTGAAACACGAAGAACATAGTACAGTTGTGTACACTAAATGTAGATGTTAGTGTATTCACTGTTGTAGTCTTGGTTTCCCTCCCTCATTCCCCTTTCTATCCTCTTTTCATTAGGAAGAGTTAAGCTTCTTGGGGTGGTTGTTTACCTCCAGGACCCCTTTGCCATTTTTCCTGGGACTCCTGACTGGTTAGGGCAAGAACAACAGATGTAATGGCATCAGCTGCCTTGCTTTTTAGTACTGATGACCTGACGTTGGTCTACAGGCGACAGCAGCTGACACAGAAAAACATTGACTGGTATTCGGGCCGGCCGAGGGCTACCACAGCAGGGATAACCCACAGGTGATGAGTGCAACAGTGAATACACTCGAACATCTACATTTATGGTAAGTGTACACAGCTGTACTTTCTCTGCTATGAGACCAAGTTGTTACACTATTTAATGGTGCTGTTTTATTAAGCACCCGTAATTGCTTGTCTCACTAGAGACAGTGCCATCCAGTAAGGAACAGCAGCAGAAGGTAAAACAGCTATTAAACGATATTAAAACCTCACTTTGCCACACTTGCAGAACAGGTAAAAACAAAATTGTGGCAGAAAAAAGTGTGTAGTAGCTTTTACAGCTGTTTGTTTTTTAGACGGATGATAGGTTTCTGCCTGCTGTCTCTTTGACAGCGCCAAAGTGTTTTATCGGCTTTCAAATCCTTTGAAAGCCAGCAGAACACTTCCTGTGCTCCTACGGTTAATTATTTTTTCTGTAATTGGAAGTACATGGAACAGATAAAGCTCCATGCACTGCAAAATGTAATGGTCATGTCTCCAGTCATAACCGGCTGCGTTCTCAACATGGATGCTGAGAGTCACCTCTCAAACTTCACTCTTCAGGTGAATTTCTTGGCATCCGTGGCTTAAATCCATAACACACTTGTAGTGCAAGGAGAGCACTGATTACACTCAGACAAATCATTTATAAGTGCTAGAGTAGTGGTATCTTATGAAGTCATCATCATCCTCCCTAATTCAGCCAGGAGCTGGAAAACAAATAAATGTGTCCTTCTATTCATCCGTTGCAGTATTCATTACATGAGGGAGTTCCCTGCTGTAGGCAACCTGACGTTGGCCAGTATACAAAAGACTTTTATTACTGTAGAGTGCATGCTACATCACAACACAGGCTGTGATCTGGTATCTGCCATAAAAGTGATGTATGCATGCATGCACCATCCTCAGAACTTCTCTGATGCCAGATCTGAATACAAGATTCCAGTCTACTCTGACTCCATCATTTGCAGTTCTTCAAATTTCAGGCGAGTGCCCCATTGGAGAATTCTTGACTTTTTTGCTACTGTTTTTGGCTAGGGCTCATGTCTTCCAAGCAGGCCAAGTGCCATTGTGGAAGACAAATTCCATACAAGGATAGCCATTTCCAGTGTTAGTTTTGTCAGATGTTTGTGCCAAAGACCTTAATGAGTAGATTATCCTCTTTAGCTGTCTACCTAAAGAATCAGCGGGCCCAAGGGCAAGTTGATTTTGAAGTGGAATGACAAAAACCAAAGGCCTGAACCTTCTGCTACGCCTCTGAATACTGACGTCTCTCTTGAGGTGGAGGAGAGCCCAGAGGCACATTTGGTTCACAGTTCAGATCCACGGGCTGAGCCTGATGTCCAGGCCACCTTGCATCTGAGAATAAGCACGTCTGCGGAGGCCGAGCAGGCATCTGTGTTGGATATCCGAGGGGAACCACAGTCGATGGTAATGGGAAGCCCTAAAGGGATTCCTCAGATCCTTGTTAGGGAAGAGGTGGAATCCCATCTGATAGAATATAGACCTATGTTGGGGCCTCCTACCCTATGTAGGATAGACCTGCATGCAAAAAACAAACCGAAAACTGAGCATTTGTTCCCACCAAAAGAACCCCTTAGTGACTGGCAACAATTCATTCATGGCCTTTTCAATGCCATTATGTCCTTTAGGCCTTCTCCAGTTATTTTACAGCTCCCTCTCCCAGTACACTCTCTACTTAAAAGGAGTAAGGAAGAGGATTCTTCAGCGGAAGAGGCATCTTCAGGGGAAGAATCTTTGGCCTACTCTTCACAGGTCCCTTCACTCCTGGATTATGCCTCCCAGAAGAAGGAGTTCAATGAAACAGATTCACTTATGAAGACCTTTCCTTTGGAGAAACTCTAGCTAAAATAAGAGACCATTTTAAATGGGATAGAGCCCAAATATCTGAAGTACAAAAAAGATACTATGAGCTACTGTGGGTGGAGTCACCTAGCCTATCTGCCATTCCTCCTGTCTTGCCTGCCTTTCTCGATGCTTTTGCCACAGCTTCACAGGCACCAGATCCCCCTCCCCAAAATAAAAAGACAGACTGCTTCTGTAAGGTCCCAGAGGACTGCAAGTTCCTCTTCAGATACCCTTCTGCAGACCCTTCTGTTATTTCTGTGGCTTCTGACAAGCCATCCAGATTACTGCCCTCCACTATCCTCCTCCCATCCGATAAGGATAGCAAGATCCTGCATAGACTAAGCAAAAAAAGGTGTGCACTTAGCTTTTAGAGCCGTAAATTACCAAACACACATGACCAAATTGGCTTTAGAGCTTGTCCCAACTTTCACAGGTAATTGCAGACTTATCTGACTCAGAAAATAATATCTTGGCTGTTTCCTTGCTTGGTGCATCTTCCCAAGTAGCATGCCACTCCATAAAATCAGCTATGATGCTGCAGAAGCTTCTGTCAGCGCAGCTGCCTCTGGATCAGTATTAAGATTGTCTTGGCTAAGAGTCCATCCCTTACCTGAAGACATAAAAGCCAAACATATGGATGCTCCTTTGGACAACTGTGCTTTGTTAGGCCCTGCAGCTGCTAACTTGCTCAATTCAGTGCAGGAAAAGAGTAAGGAACGGCAAGAATTGAAACACATTTTTGTTTTCCCCAGTACCCAAATTCCAAAGAAATTATCCTGCAAAACCTGTGCTTGTGCATAGGCATTCATGTCACCCACAAACCAGAACAAAAAAGAGTGACAGGAGACCACAACAGCCTAAGGCCCCTCTGGCAAGTCTGCCACCAAATTGGCCCTTTCCAGACAAACTGTCCTCTCTGACTCTTACCCCCCCCCCCCACACACACCCACATCCCACTCTCCCAGCATCTTCCCCTGTCCCTCCCAGCCTGGGAAAGCATAACCCAGGACTTCTGGGTCCTCTCCATTGTTCAGAAAGGGTACTTTGTAGTATGGGATCACCTACTCTCCTTCAGGGGCATCCCTCAACCTCCCAGGGAACAACTACCTTTTTCACCAGAGGTTCTGTTAGAGTTAATGAACCAAGGGACCATCCAGAGTGTTCCCAAAAACCAAATAGGAAGAGGATTTTATTCCAGGTTGTTCCTGGTGCCCAGGAAGGAAGGTCCCTGCAGACGCATCCTCGACCTGTCCAATCACAGTACCTTTCTCAGGGTACCCACTTTCCACATGCTGACCCTCCCGACTTTGTTCCCATGTATTCTGCTTCAAGCCTTTACGATTACACTGGATATCAAAGATTCATATCTGCATATCCCCATCTGTCCCAACTACAGGAAGTTTTTATGCTTCTCTGTATCATCTTGGCATTTTCAGATCTGTGCCTTGCCCTTTGGACTACATCAAGGGTCTTCACCAAATGCATTGCTCCTGTGATTGCTCACTGCAGACTCCAGGGAATAGACATCTTTCCTTGTCTGGATGACCTCGTCGTCCTAGCTACATCCATAGAGGAGTTGGAATGAAATATCACCCTTACTATCAATCTTCTACAAAGTCTGGGGTTCACCATAAACGTAAAGAAATCAGTTCTTACCCTTTCACAGGATCAGTATTTTCATGGGGTGCAGGATACAAACAGATCTTATGAAGGTCTCTCTACCCCCACAAAAGGTACAGAACCTCACCCTTTACTTCAGAAATCTTCTGCTGGCTCACCACATTAGAGCCAGACAGATGTTCTTCATGTTTCACTGTTGCAGTCATTACATTTGGGGTTATCTGCTTGCAGTAGCCCTCAGTTGGCCTGATTTAGCAAAGTCTTGGGTCTTGCATCGGTTGCTGTCTATTCTTCCGTGATGTCAGGTCGTCAGGGGTATAAAACATGCAGCCGACGCCATTACCCCAGTCTTTCTTGCCATGTGGTGCCCAAAGCAGAAGCAGTTCATAAGTGCCGGTCGTCCGACTCCTGAAATTTTCGTTTTCGAGTTTCAGAACTGAAGTCTTCAACTAAAGCTAAGTACCCCATTGAGGAAACTTTTTCTTGCTCCTTTCCGATGGCAGTAAAAGTTAATTGCATTTCTTATGGAAAGCAAATACCTCACAAAGATTTTAATTCGTACTGTATTCCTTGCCTAGGCCCTGATCATGACGTACCTTGCTGTCGGTTTTGTGCCTTATTTAATCAACGCAGTCGTCGGTATATTTTCGCCTCTAAATATTTTGGTTCTCAGTTCAGTTATCCTGAAATGTCATCGGTTAGCCATCCGACTACCGGTATTCCAAAAAAAACCGCAAAGATAAAGACAGAGACAGGCCGCCTAGGTCCAAAGCTGCCGATGCCGCTTCTCCTAAGCCAGTCGCCAGTTCACCGGTACTCAGTGAGGTGCTTTTGCAGCCCCTCATACCCGCTACTTCTGATTTGCAGGCCTCTACTGAGACCCATTCGGAGTCCGGTGTGCCACGAGATGCTTCAACTATAGAAACTACGGATGTCTCTGCCTTGGATGGGTCCAGAGCCGCTGTGCAGGCACCGGCTTCTGAGGGTGTATTCAGGCCTACAGACTTGCATATTAAACCGACGCTGCCTTCTTCTTTAATTCCTAAACCTCAAACCATGCCTAAGAAACTGACACCCAGGCCACATGCTCAGGCCTCTTTGCCTAAAAAACAAATAAGAATGGCTGAAGATCTTATAACTCTAATCAGGGGAAGCCAACCCTCCCCCCCTCTAAGAGACCTAGGACTGAATTTGTTTATGAATCCTCTGACCAGGATTCTGATTATTCTGATTCTTCTGATGATCTGGATTTACCCTTATCTACTTTTGAGGATTCTGATGCAGAGGACTCTATTCCCTCTGCTTCCCCTCCAGAGTATTTTTCTTTTGGTGAAACCTTGCACACTTTAAGGGAGCATTTTCACTGGGAATGCCAGGATTTTTCTAATTCAAAAAAGAGGCTTAGGGATTTCTCACTCCTACATCCGCATAGGCCTTTAGCTGTACCTCTTATACTAGACATTGTTGATGATGCCTTTTCGGAATCTAGATTGGCCCCTGATTCTTTGCCTCCTGCTCCCAGAAAACCTGATAGATATTACAGGGTCCCTGATTTTCACAAGTTCCTTTTTAAAAATCCTATTGCGGATCCAGAGACTATTTCACAGGGACCCAAGGGCATTACGGCTTCTACTGCTAAAAACCTACCCCTTCTGATAGAGACTTTAGGGCGCTGGATAGATGGGGTAAGAAGGTTTACACTTCTGCAACCTTGGCCATTAGGGCCTTAAACTGTCAGTTTCATATGTTAAAGTATCAGCAACATGTTATTGGATTGCTTAAACAGAAAATGATGTTGATTCCTGACTGTGCTGAAAATAAAGAATTACAGGATTTAATGCATTCTGCTGAACAGGTTGGAAAACATACTTTGCAATGTGGATTTGATTCTTTAGAAGCCTCTTGCAGGGCTGCTGTCACTGGGTCTGTACTCAGAAGGCATGTTTGGCTTAAGGAGCAATCTTTGCCTGATCATGTTAAAGCTAAACTGTTGGATGCTCCCTTAAATCAGGACCGCCTGTTTGGCAACAAAGCTGAGGAAGTTCTTAAAAAGATGGAAGATGAAGCTAAATCTATGCAAACTGTGAAAGATTTTTTACAAGTTCAGCCTGCAAGATTTAGTAGGCATTGGCCCTCTAAGAATTGGTCCTTTCTGGCCCCTTCCAGGTCTTCTCAATCCAAACCCAGACACAGCAGAAACCCCAGGTTTCAGTCACAGGGTACGCACAAGACTAAGCAGTGGGGGGCTTCCACATCCAAATCTGGAGTAGTAAGACTCCCCCCCCCCCCTATGGAAAACTGTCTCAATTACTTGCTTTTAAAACTTCCAAGCACTTCTCAGCTGAATGCTCCTTTAGGCGGAAAGGTTGGTCTGCAGGCCAAAAACTGGAATCGCATAACCCAGGACAAATGGGTCTTAAATATAGTGTCCCAAGGATACAGATTTCACTTCCACATGTTACTGACACCAAGCGGGTGGCCAGATCTACCCCCAAATCAGTGGGCAGAGGCCCAAAAGCAAGTACTTTCTCTCTCAAACATGGGGGCTATTCATTTGGTACCAGAAGCGGAAAAGGGACAAGGTTTCTATTCGAGACTTTTCCTGGTACCCAGAAAAGACAATTCATGGTGTTCTATCCTAGACATTTCTACTCTAAACACCTTTTTGGTGATTCCAAAATTCAAGATGCTGACTGTTCACCAGTTGCTTCCTATGCTAGGCAAGGATGTTTGGTTGGCAACATTAGATTTAAAAGAAGCATACTTGCACATCCCTATCAGGGAATCTTGCAGAAGATACCTACGCTTCAAAGCAGGCTACACGCATTTATCAGTTCTCTGCACTATCCTTTGGCTTATCTACTGTGCCCAGTGTATTCACAAAGTGCCTAGCTCCAGTCATTGCATTTTGCAGGCAAAGAAATAGTCAAATATACCCATACCTGGATGATTGTCTAATTCAGGCAGAAAGCCAGGACATACTTTTGAATCATCTGACCTTTGTACAAAGGGTGCTGACTTGTCTGGGGTACACCGTAAATGAAAATAAATCACACCTGGCACCCTGTCAACAAATTATATTCATGGGAGCAAGCTTGAATACAACTTCCCAGATGGCTTTCCTCACGCCAGAGAAAAAGTTTCAGTTGACATCCTACTTCAGACAAGTGGCCACAAAAACCCTGCTGTCTGCGAGGCAAATACTGCAAGCCTTGGGGTTCATGGCTTCCTGCATTCTCGTAATTCCATATGCAAGTCTGCATGTAAGGAAACTACAGTGGTATCTAAAAAGCCTGTGGTTTCAACATTCTCAGGGTCTAGAAGCTATGATTGCTATCATAATTTGCCTACGCCTAGAGTTCTTTTGGTGGGCAGAGACCTGCCACCAAAACAAGGTATTACCATTCATGCTACCCCCTGCCACCCAAACCCTAACAACAGATGCATCAGACTATGCATAGGGGGCTCACCTGGCAGGGAAGTGCATTCAGGGGAAATGTAACCCAAGACAAATGCACCTGCATATCAATCAAAAACAAATGTTAGCTGTACAGAATGCTCTGACAGCCTTCAAGGATCACATTCTTCCAGGACAACTAATGGTAAAGACTGACAACACCACGGTTATGTGGTACATAAAGAAGCAGGGGGATATGCATTCTTACCCCCCTCTGCAGACTAGCCATGGCATTGTGGAACATAGCCTTGAGCTACCAAGTGAATCTACAAGCTCAATTCCTGCCAGGAAAACAAAATACACTGGCAGATGGACTAAGCAGAAACCTCAAGGACCCATACGAGTGGAAACTGGAACCAAGGATTTTCAACATGTTGACAAGCAAATGGGGGAGCCCAGATATAGACCTGTTTGCCTCCCCCCAGAACTAACAATTGGACAAATTTTGCACAAGGATTCCCCACAAACAAGCTTGGAAAGTGGGTGCTGTGTCCTTCAGCTGGAAAAAACTATCAGTTTATGCCTTCCCTCCTCTGCCTGTGTTCTCCATAGTATTACTAAAGATCAAACAGGGCAAGCCAAGGATGATTTTGATTGCACCAAACAGGCCACGGCAGCACTGGTAGCCCCCTCTTGCGCAGTGTGTCACTGTTGTCCCCATGACACCTGCCTCAGACACCTTCCCTGTTGTCTCAGCAGGAGAACCAGATTCTGCACCCTCAGCTTCAAACACTGAACCTAGCAGCCTGGCTAATTAATCTAATCTCTCCTTTTCCATCCCTCAGTAAACCAGTGATGGATATCATTTTAGAGGCAAGGAAACCTAGCACTAGAAAATCTTATGCTGCGAAATGGAAAAGATTCTGTGCCTGGAACCAGTCTCAAGGGATGAGCACAGCAGCGCCCAATTTACCTCCGATTTTAAAATACTTAACTGAGATGCTTCACAAGGGCTTGTCCTTTTCCTCCATCAAAATT
This sequence comes from Protopterus annectens, assembly GCF_019279795.1. Lineage (NCBI taxonomy): Eukaryota > Metazoa > Chordata > Ceratodontiformes > Protopteridae > Protopterus > Protopterus annectens. The sequence goes on from NC_056729.1 coordinate 852,074,474, forward strand.
CACGCCCAGCCATTTCAGCTCATTATAACACAGAACCTCCCCTCCTCTCTCACCCACTGCTCAAGCAGTTCCTCAGAGGGGCCAAAAATTTAAGGCTACCGAGGAGAGCTCCAATTCCAGCCTGGGACCTTAACTTTGTCTTGGAGAAGTTCACTCTTCCTCCTTTCAAGCCAGCTGCTACTGCAGATTTAAAATTTCTTTCTTAGAAAACAGCATTCCTTTTAGCAATCACTTCAGCAAGAAGGGCATCTGAATTACAGGCCCTTATGGTAGTGGAGCCTTTTATCATCTTTCATGCGGACAGGGTGTCCCTCAGAACCAATCCCTCCTTCATGCCCAAGGTGGTATCCAGTATGGCTCTTAATCAGTCCATTCATTTGCCAACCTTCTTTCCTAATCCACAGAACAAAGGGGAATGGATACTGCACTCCTTAGATGTGCACAGACAACTTAGATTCTACGTGGACAGGACTAAACCTCATAGGAAATATGAACAACTGCTGGTGGCATTTGCTGCAGGGACAGAGAGGTAGGGTATTTCAAAGCAAACCATTTCTAAATGGATAGGCCATTGCATTCATTTCTGCTGTAAGCAACTTGGAAAATCTATTCCACAGGGCATCAGACCCCACTCTACCAGGGCTGCATCTACCTCTACAGCCTTTCTCAGAGGCATACCAGGGACATCCTAGAAGCTGCTACCTGGAGTTCTGTACATACTTTCACCAAGCATTATCATTTACCAATTTTTTCTTAAGTCCAGAGCTAGCTTTGCCACTGCAGTCTTGCAGGGCCTTATAGCTGGTCCTAATGCTACTTAAATTCCTCCTCCCAACCTTAGCTTTGGGAATGTACCCACATGTAATGACTGCAACAGTGAAACACGAAGAACATAGTACAGTTGTGTACACTTACCGTAAATGTAGATGTTCAAGTGTTTTCACTGTTGCAGTCCTGGTTACCCTCCCTCCAGCCCCCTGACTTCTTCTGGCTTTACCTCTACTTTCCTTTACTAGGCTTAAAAGCTTTTTCGTATATTTGCTTTTTTGTTGGCGGTATAACTTTGTATTTTTTATATATTTATTTGCCTCCCATTAGGTGGGCACCTGACATCTGGGGCAAGAAAAACTGTTGTAATGGCGTCTGCTGCATGTTTTATACCCCTGACTACCTGACGTCATGGAAGAAGAGACAGCAACCGACGCAGGACCCAAGACTTTGTTAATCAGGCTAACTGAGGGCTACTGCAAGCAGATAACCACAAATGTAATGAGTGCAACAGTGAATACACTCGAACATCTACATTTTTGGTAAGTGTACACAACTGAACTTTCCTCAGAGTCTTGGGCCTCATGGAATTCACCATTCCCATGCCCCCCTTTGCCAAACTCCACATGGGAAAATAGCACTGGTAGCTAAAGTCAGTTTGGATGCAACACCAGCAACCCCTAAAATTCTCCATTCTTCTTATCCCGTCTGAAGAGAGAACTTCAGTGGTGGTTACATGAAGTGTCACTCAACCCAGGACTTTCAGTGCAACTTCTTGCTCCATATCAAGAGCTCTTCACAGATGCCTTAGACATAGGTTAGAGAGCAACCTTTGGGCACCTGAAAGCACAAGGGGGTCTGGTCTCACTCATAACTGAAGGAACACATTGGTGTAAGGGAGATGAGGGCACTACTATTGGCCATGCAGACCTTCCATTCCCTCTTCCAACCAGGACCTCTAAAGCTGTTCACAGACAATATGGCAGTCTTCTGGTATGTGAACAAACGGGGGGACCAAATGCTATCTGTTATGCAGGCTAGCTCTTCAGGCTTGGGATCTGGCAGTAGAATTCCAGGTGACCCATCAGGCAGTGTACATCCCATCTTCACAGTATTGTGTCAGATTACCTGAGCAGGTCCCAAAAACACAATCACATGAATGGATTCTTCAAAGGAATGTGTTTCTGGACATTGTCCACCAGTTGGGTATTCCTCAAACAAACCTCTTTGTGCCTCCCCCATGAACAAAAAACGTCCACAGTTTTGTGCTAGAGTCCATCTTCTGGTCTGGAAAGTGAACGCCTTTCTTTCTCTTTTAAGGGGATGGTTCTATATGCATTTCCTCCCCTTCCCCTCATTCCAAAATTCAGCAGGACAAACCATAAATCTTGCTGGTGATTGCCTTCTGTTCAAGATAGCACTGGTTCCCTCTCCTCCTGCATTTAGCCAAGGTCAGTCACCACAAGTTATCTCACAGAATGGACCTTCTCACACAAGGCAAAGGGACCCTCATCCATCCCACTTGTCAACTCTGCAATTGACCCTGTGGGTAATAGGGTACTAATTCCTTTCAGAAACCTATTATCCAAAGATATGCTTACAATTCTGCAGGAGGCCAGGAAACCAAATACCAGAAAATATTATTTAGCCAAATGGAAAGATTTTCAGTCTGGTGTCTGAAATAAAAGCAGGCCCCATTGACAGTGGAAATTCCCTTGATTTTATCTTATTTGTGTGAATTGCTCAACACTGGCTTGGCTTACTCTTCGGTGAAAGCGCCTATGTCAGCCATATCTGCCTCTGTCTACCCCCTTAGGTAGCAGATTGGAGGCTAAACAATTTCTTAAAGGCATCCTACACATTAGACCTCCCAGGAGAACCTATTCTACCTCCCTGGGACCTTAACTTTGTTTTGGAAAAACTGACTTTTCTTCGAGCCAGCTTCTTCAGCTTCTCTACAGTACTGCTCCTGGAAAGCTATGTTGCATCTAGCCTTAACTTCAGCAAGATGAGTGTCTGAGCTACAGGCCCTTATGATGTCTCCACCCTTTCTGGTCTTCCACAAGGACAGGGATTCCCTGTGCACAAACCCATCATTTATGCCTAAGGTAGTCCGTGACCTGTCTTTAAATCAGTCCATCCACTTACCTACCTTTGTCCCTTCTCCTCATAACCCTCTTGAGAGGGTGCTCCATACTTTAGATGTCCACAGACAACTTAGATTTTGTTTAGACAAAAAGCAAAGCTGTTAGAAAGTCAGATCATCATTTTGTTTCTCACCACCCATGGCCCTGGGGCACAGACTACTTACTTCTGGATTTCCAAGACTGTTACCTTTCGCTACACTCACTCTGGTAAGACTTTCCCTTCCTGTGTTAGAGCTCACTCCACCAGGGCTGTTACCTCATCTGGGGCCTTGTTAAAGGGATTGGATAGGAATTCAATTCTTGAAGCAGCTACATGGACCTCGGTCCATACCTTCTCCAGACACTACAGATTAAATGGAATCTCAAAATCTAGAGCAGGGCCTGTCAGAGCCATACTGCAGGGCTTCCTGGAAAGCTCCTCTGGTGCACCTTCCTCCCTTACTTCATGAACTTGTGCACTTTCCCTAATGTAATGAGTACTATAACAGACCAATAGAATGACGTAGAATAGTTGTATAAAATCGTACCATAACAATACATGCCCTTCTCTTCTCTGTCTCAGTATTCTTATCCCTCCCTCCTACCCCCTGGCCTTGCTTCTTCTTGGATAATTCTTACCCTACTTCCTTAAGCTGGCATTCCTCCTGGGTTAGTCAGTTCTGAGGATGGTGCATGTGTGTATCATTTTTATGGTGAACACCAGATTGCAGCCTGTGTCACATACTACGCGCCCTACAGTAGTAAAACTCTTTTGTATACTGGCCTGTGTTGGGGAACTCCCTAATGTAATGAATACTGCAACAGTTCTAGAGAAGGACATCTATCATTACAGTAAGATTTTACACAACTATTCTTTCTCTAATGTCCCGGCCGTACTACCTTTAGTCCATGTGGGAACATTATGGGAAGACATTCTTGAGGAAAGATGATGGGTACACCTGAACACATTCGTAAACTGTGAAGCTGAGCAAGTCAGGTAACATGTCGGTGCCCCTAGCCGGCTCTTATAAATGCACTTGTGTCTAGTGGGTTTACCTGATTTTACCAAATGATTAAAATTAACATATCAGCATGGTTATTGTACAAAGAGATGCTGCCATTTCAGTTAATTTGGATGTCCTTCCATATTACTGTTGTAGAATTCTTTACATAGGGGATCTCCTGCTAAGGGTAGCCCAATGTCTGGCCAGTATAACAAAGGCTTTAGACCTTATAGGCACTGTATGTCACATGTATGTCCCCCGCTTAAGGTGTAGAACATAAAGGTGATGTATGGATGCAAGCTCTCGTAACTTCTTTGACACCAGTCAGAACGCCATTATCAAACATCAGTCTAACCACTTTTCTGCTGCGCTGGTTAGCCAGGCTGTTTTCAGATAAGTGCTCCACTGTTTTTATTTTTTTGTTTTTTTTTTTTCTGTACCTTTTTTTCTTTATTGTAGTGTACTTGTTTTCATGACCAGTATCTTTTTTGCTTAGAAGCTTCCCACAACCATACACAGTACTCCATCTTTTGAGTGTTTGTCCCTAGGACTCTGCTTAGTCGCTGATCTTCCTTATTCGTATACCTTGAGAAATAATGATTTAAGCTATTGGCTCAGGGTGCTATGGCAGAATCTTCCCATCCTGAACATCAGCCATCTGCTAAGAATGACAAAAAGATTAGGCTTGATCCTATAACTATCTGTCCTCCACCAGATGTCTCTCTAGAATGCCTCTGATTACTGTGTCACAAGCCCATCAGTAGCCAGCATGGATCCAAATTTTCACATGTCCTCATAGGCTTTTTCCAGTGTTTGTTCCAGACATTGATGGTTAACCTCTGCTGATTATTTTGGAGGGATTGAGGAGGGTTCTTCAGATATTAATAAGGGAAGAGATTTCTACTACTATTATTGAGTCCCACCAAGGATCTAAATCACTGAGAATCCTGTGGGCAGATGTCCCGCTCAAGAAAAATGGAAAAAAAAAAAAAAAACTACACATTACTCCTGTTAAAGATCCCCATTGTGAATGTCAGGATTTTACTCCGGGCTTCAGTGCTTTGATTACCTTGAAGCCTCCTCAAGGGACATCAGTCCATGCTCCTCCTCCTTGGTCTTCCACTCCTGTTAAGAGATCTTGGGAATTGAATTCCTCAGATGGGGGCTTAAACTCTGGGGAAGAATCCCTAGTTTACTCCTCTCATATTCTTTCCCCTCAAAACTATTTTTCAGAGGAAGAGGATTCTTTGAGCCCGGACTCCCCTCTTGGAAGAATTTTCTTTTGGGGGTTACTGTTGCTGGTGTGTTGTAGTACTTCAAGTGGGATTTCTCCTAAGTCTCTTACATTCAAAAAAAGGTATGAGCTTTTACTGATAGTCTTCTAAGCCATCATCTCTTCCTCCTGTTTTGGCAGCCCATTTGGACACCTTTTCTGCTTCCTCTGTGACTTCTGATTCTCAGCCCCAAACTCGCAAGAAACTTGACAGGTTCTACAGTGTGCCTGAGGATTAAGCATTTTTATATACATGTCCTTCTATTGATCCTTCAGTGGTTTCAGTTTCCTCTGCTAAGCGTTTTAAGCTTTTGCCATCTACTAAGTATCTTCCTTCGGATAAGGACAGTCGAGCTATGGAAAAGTTGAGTAAAAAAGCAATATACTGCTTCCACCATGTCTTTTAGGGCTATTAACTACTAAATCTACATGACCAGGTATGTTTTGGCTCTTCTTTTTCAGGTAGCTTCAGTGGTTTCTGACCTTCCTGATTCTGATGGGAAGACTTCATCTTTTTCCCTGCTTGGGTCCACTTCCCAGGTCATCTGTCACAGCATTAAATGCAGTTGATGCCTCTTCAAGGGCTGCTGCTTTTGGTTCTGTGATGAAACATTATTCTTGGCTACATCTGCAGGATTTACCTGATAGTATTAAAGCCAAGTTGGATGCCCCTTTTAATAATAAAACTCTGTTTAGGATTGGTTTTGCTGACCTGTTTAACCCCTTCCAGGATAAGAGTATGACCCAGCAGGAACTCAAACATATTTGTCTCCCATATCGCCAAATTCCAGAGGAATTACCCTTTAAGTCTGCCTCTGTCTGTAGGTAGACTAGCCCACCTCCCAAGGGTATGAAGGAGTCTAGGTGTATTACCCTGCTAAATCCACTCAGACTCCTTTGTCTCAGAAGCCTTTTCAGGACAAGCTTGTCTCCCTTTGACACTCGTCTTCCCCACTGCCAGGTCCCTCTGTCTCTCCACCTTTCTCTGTCCCTTCCAAATTGGCATCGGATCACCTCCAACTCCTGGGTACTGTGTTATCATTCATCAGGGATATTTCATGGTGTGGAAATACCTTCCCCCTTTTACAGGCATTCCAGCCTTCTCTGGAACAGCTGAGGTTTTGCAGTCCCTTTTGAATCGGGGCACCATTCATCCTGTAAATGGGAAAGGGGTTTTACTCCAGAATGTTTTTGGTTCCTCGGAAGTGGGGTACCAGGAGACCCATTCTGGATCTTTCTCTGCTCAACATCTTTCTGAAGGTCCCTTCTTTCTGGATACTGGCTTTTCAGACCTTTTCCCTCTTGTTCTCCCCAAGGCTGTCTTTGTTTCTGTGGACCTTAAGGATACGCAACTTCACACCCCATTCACCATCTGTTTAGGAATTGTTAACATTTCTCTGTTCCTCTTATTTTCAGTTCTCTGCTTTGCCCTTTGGCCTTTCTACTGCCCCACGGGTATTCAACAAGTGCCTCACTCCTGTCATTGCTTTTTGCAGGCTTCGAGGGATACAAATTTTCCCCTGTCTGGACGACCTGCACATTCAGGCCTCTTCTGTTGCGGGATCTCCACTTTAGCAGTTATGTTTTGCAAAGTCTGGGCTTCACCACAAATCTCAAGAAATAGGTTCTAACTCTTTCACAGGATCATGTTTTTCTGAGGTGCAGGTTTCAGACTATCCCCTTGTTGCCTTCTCTTCCTGTTCCCAAGGTTTTCTGTCTAACATCCTTCTTCAGTCTCTCCTTTCTCTGACCACTTACCACCAGGGAGTTACTCAGGATTTATGGCCTGCACTATTCCAATGCTTGCCCTTGCCAGGTCCCATATGAGGAAGCTACAGAGGTGCTTCTTATCAGTTAGGCTTCATTGTTGCCACCCTCTAGAATCCCCTGTTCTTTTACTTTCTTGTTTCAACCTTCAGTTTCAGTAGTTGATTCTACACCTATCTCAATCTGGGGCTCCCTTTCAGTCTCCATTTCCTTCTCAGAAACGGTTCATAACCACCTTAGACATGGGTGTAGGGGGATTCTTGTGGCCCTCTCAAGAGGTCGGATCATGCCAGCTTAAAAGAGATGAGAATTCTGCTTTTGGCTGTGCAAGCTTTTCATTCCCTTTTCCACCCTGGCCCTCAAAAATGTTCACGGACAAAACCACCCTGATGTGGTACGTCTACAAGCAGGGGGGTACGGGGTCTTATCTCCTTTGCTGATTAGCTCATAAGGCATGCAATCTAGCTATAGAGTATCAAGTGACTCTTCATGTGGTTTACATTCCTTCAGAGCACATTCTAGTAGTAGACTCACTGAGCAGGTCCAGAACACAAGCTCACAGATGGATGCTTCACAGAGATGTGTTTCTGGATGTAGTCGATCAGTGGGGTATTCCTCAGGTAGATCTTTTTGCATCCCCTCTGAACAGACAACTTTTTCTATTCTTTTCAAGAGTACCAAGTCCTGTGACTTGGAAAGTGGACTCCCTGTTTTTTGCTTGGAAGCAATGTTTCTGTATGCCTTCCCCCTTCCTCTACACAAAATCAAACAGGACTTCCCAAAATCTTGCTGCTAACTCCCCTTTAGCGCAGAGAGAATTGGTTCCCCTTTTCTATCACTTGGCCAGGGGCAATCACCACAAGTTACCTCACTGGGTAGATCTTGTCACAGGGCCAAGGAATCTCTTATCCATCCTCACCTGTCTACTCTTCAAACAGTACTGTGGGTTGTAGGGTTTTGATTCCTTTTTGGCAGCTGTTTTTTGAGGTCATGCTTTGGGCTCTGCAGGAGCCAGGAAACCCACTACCAGAAAATCATACATTCCCAAACGGAAATGATTTTCTGTCTGTTGCCTCTTCTCACCATCAGGATCCCCTATTGGTGGGTGTTCCACTGGTTTTGTCTTTTGTGTGGTCTGCTCCATGCTGGGTTGGATTATTCAGTTAAAGCTCGCCTATCAGCTATTTCTTCTTGTCTGCCCTTTAATCCTCCTTTGGCCTCTCAGTTTGAGGTCAGGCAGTTTCTTGAAGTCATCCTTCATATCAGGCCTCACAGGAAGCCTATTTTACTGTCTTGGGGCCTTAATTTTGTACTTGAAAATTGACTTGGGCTCCTTTTGAACCTGCTGGTTCAGATTCCATACACCATGTACTTGGAAGTAACAGTCTTCCAGCAAGAGTGTGTCTGAACTTTGGGCTCTCATGGCTATTCCTCCTTTTTTAGTTTTTCACAGAGACTTGGTATCTCTGAATTAATACTTATTTGATGCCCAGGGTGGTTAATGAGTTGTCCCTTCATCAGTCTGTTCACCTTCTGTCCCTTTTTCCTTCACAACAGTCTTCCAGTGAGAAAGTTCTTCACACCTTGGCTATGCATAGACAGCTAAGGTATTATTTTGATAAAACAAAGTCTGAGCAACTCTTTTCTTTCTTTTCATCCTAGGACTTTGTGTTTGGCTGTTTACAAGCAAATCCTCTCATCCTGGATTTATAAGGCCATTTCTTTTTGTTCTTTCATGGCAGATGTCTGTCTTCATCTGTAAAGGCACATTCTATTAGGGCAGTTGCGTCCTTTGGTACCTTTTCAGTTGTAAATTGGATGCTGTTTCCAGGGCAGGTTTTGCCAGGGCTGTTCTGCATGGATTTGTAGAGGCCTTTTCTCTGCCTTCCTCCTGCCAGCCCTCTTAGCTTTTGCAGCATTCTTTATATAAGGGAGAGTACAGCAGTGATATGGAAGAACATAATACAATTGTGTAGAATCTTACTATTACATTAGATGTCCTTCTCTTTACTGTTGCAGTATTCAGTCCCTCCCTCGTGTCCCTCTTTCCTAACTGTTGTCCCTCTGCTGCTATTGCCCACCTGGGTGAGGAGGCCTTGCTTCCTTTTTCCTTTTGTCTTTTTAAGTTCTGGATGTACATGATCTCTTTTGCCCCTGAAGATATTTGTTTCCTCCTAAGGCAAATCATTTCTGAGTCCTTCTGTCCATATGTCACCTTTATACCTTATGTTTTACATGGAGAGCATGCGTGTGACTTACAATGCCTATAAGAGCTAAAGGCTTTGGTATACTAGCTGGATGTTGGACTATCCTTGGCAGGAGATCCCTTATGTAAAGAGCAGGAGATCCCTTATGTAAAGAGTACTACAACAGTGAAGAGAAAGACATGTACTGTTACAGTAAGATTTTACACAACTGTACTTTATCCAACTAGATTAAAGCAGAACTGCGTAGTGGTATCCCAGAATATGTAGTTTACATCGACTTCAGTATGCCATTCTAAGTTACATCTCACAGGAAGCTATTGAATAAGTTTCTAGGGCCAAGGATCATGTGAGGGATAGTGATGTATGGAAATGTAGCTAGACTGATAGTGAATGGGATACTGCAGGTGAGAGTAACTGTGTGTGCCACCTCTTAGAAGTCAGTGCTAGGATTAGTGCTGTTTGACATGTATGTCCCTGTTTTTACCTCATGGCTTTGAGAATAGTGTGAGCCTGTTAGACTACATTGAGTATGGATCAGAATAAAAGATGGGCTACAGTCCTAATAAACAATCTTGTAGCTCTGACTTGGTCAGACATGCAGCAGTTAAAATTGAATGCAGATAAAATTAAGTACTATATCTGCATCATAGTAACTCTGGGATTGAAGTTTATCCTGGAGATTGTGGTAGAACTGATGTAGATTCATCAGGAAAAGGCTCTGGAAGTGCTAATCAAAGCAGCTGTGCCCTATAAGGTGTTGCACAATACAGTAAGTGCAATTACCCAGTTCTACTAGCCTCCTGTTTCATTTCCTAGTCACACATGTACACCAGTGTTTGGATACACTCTCCTACTTTAAACACACACACAGGATTTAAACTGTATGTATGATGCACAACTAATGTCTCCACACACTCTCTATTCTCCTTATTTGGTGATGGAATATCCATACCTGCTGCTTACTCTCTTAATGGTATGTTCTTATTTCCATCACTGTGTTTGTTTCAGACTGAATTTGAATTGTACGTTTACTGAGTGCACATTACTGCTTATCGCAGTATATGCTGTAATGTCAGTTTTCTATTCCGGATTTTGTTGTATTTGTTATTTTCTGTTTTAAGCTCCCAAGTTGAACCTGTCAACAGTACAGGGAGACCAGTGTTCTACCCTGGTTAACAGATTTAAATATACAATGCTCAGGGCAGAAAGGTTGCTATCCTAGCCAGAAGAACAGAATTCAGAAACCAGGGCAGTTATTGTGCCACTTTACAGTACAGTGGTCACTCCCTCTCAGGAGTTTTCTGTGCATTTTGAGAGACCGTAAAAGAATATTGACAATGCAAAACAGTCTGAAAATGTAAGAAAGCAGCTGTGGTAGTAAAGATATAGAGACAACTCGACTATGAGAGGGGGAGTTGGGGGCCTGGAACTGTAGTCGCTGACGACTGTGAGATGGACAGGAGTGCATGATGTGTGCTCAGAGAATCATAAGGGGATTGTGAAAGGGTGGAATTGGAAATAAGACTTAAGTACAGCCCAGCCTTAGCCATATGAAGCAATAATTCACAGAAAAGGATTGTTGGAAATAGGAACAAGTTATTGGAGTGGGACACAGCTTGGAGGTTACAGACCATGTCCTCCTCCTAGGTGTGATGACATCTAATAGGTGCCTTTCTGGAGTTAGATGATTGTGTTTAGTCTCAGGTCTGCTGATGAATGGTATGCCTTCACACTGAATATTTTAAGGTATTGTTTCCCAGACTGTTTCTCTCCATTTTGGTAGAATTAAGTATTAATCGTATTTATGCAACTGTTTTTTTTTTTCTTGGTTTAATCAGACGTGAGATTGTTTCTCTTGTTGCATAGGTGTTTATATTTCCTGGTATTGTATTAATAACTTTAGCATAAATTTGTAGACATTTCTGTTCAACTGTGTCTGTGATTTTTCATTTAGACAGATTGATGTATAGCCCTTCAGAATTAGCTTAATGCCTGTGTTTTATTTAACCCAAACTTGGGAACATTTGCTCTTTGTTTATGGTTTTGAATCCGGTGATGAAAAGGTATGTTACCTGATTGGTGCTGTTTTCTTTCTCATAGTGTGCCCTTTTTCCTATGAGTGTGTGTGAAAGCAAGAGACATCAGTAATGCCACATCAACCAAGTGGTACGTGACAAGCATTGAACAGTCTTGAGAATTTCTTTGTGCCAAAGGACACAAAAGCAAATGCTCAGTAGATTGGAATTTGCTGGCTTTGTGTATTTTGGCAGAGTTTGCTTATTCACTTTGACGTGTTACTGCTTCTGGCATCACATTCTGGAGCATCATTTCACTGAGATTTGCAGAGCCTGACACGTGCATTAGTATCAGTGACTTGTTAGAGTTAAGAAGGCTGTCTGGGCCAGCTGATGCACTGAAATTTTAGGGATCTGTATCCTACACTGCTTGATAAAGCATTATAACTTCCTACATCCTCTCTCATGCTTTTTGGGCCACGTGTATATCCTTCTCATGATGGGGTGATAGTGTCAGTGGCATTACTTGGTTCAGATTCAGGAAAATGGAGGTGTGAGCAGAGCAATAAGAGCTGTAGCTAATAGGTTACCTGGAAACTTGCACTGTCAGGTGGCTGCAAGGTAGTGTCGTCTGGGTGTGTCACTGTGTGCTGAACTGTTGTATTTTCAGGTTTGTAAAATGCTAGTTTTTGTGTTCAAGTTGATTGATAGATTTGATACTGAGCAGACATATTGTGTGACAGCCAAACAGAGTAGTGGCTTTACTGGGTTGATTAATGTGGCTGGCTGGACGACTGCACTGAACACGGATTCCCATCTCCATATGAGTATGGTGCCATTCTAATATCTTAAGTCCTTTTAACACATAGTGAAGGACATCGAGATTGCACCCTGAGTACAAACTGTTCATTCCTTTGACGCTTAAGATGCGACGTCTGTGAAGAAGCAATGGTATGATCTGAAGGTAGTCTGCGGCGGCTGAAAAGTTCTGAGGATTGTGTGTGCAGACGTCACATTTAAGACCCCAGGTTTATGGCCTTACATGTGAGGTTCAACGCACACTGCAACAGCCAAGCTTTTGTACAGGAGCCGATATATGGGTCGCCTGAGGGCAGAAAATCCCACAACTAGAATACTGCAACATGGGAATAGGAAGACATCATTATTCAGTTGCTGTTTAAAGAGTGTGAGCATATCTTTTTTCCTGAGGTGATCTGTAATTGTGTTTCAAAGCTCATTGCTGACAAAGTAACAAAGAAGAATGCTTTTTACCTTTGTGTAGATTTGAGTGGGCTGTATTATAGCTACCAGTGAAGATTAAGGAAAGCCCCTCTATCCTAGCATTTATAAGCAAGAGGTAGAGAGCTGTCGACATGTGATATTTCATCTTAATACACAGGTTTATAGCTTGGTTTTTGCTTTGTTGAGGTCCCATTTAATCTCTAAAGTAGAGTGTTGTTCATCTACCTCATATTTAATCGACTCAGTAAAGTTCTGAGAAATAGACCTTGCAGTTTCAGCAGTTTTCTTGGCTGGATATCATCACACGCCACTGAATGCTGTTTGCTCTGAAGCCAGATTGAACATCTGCCACAGCTTATAGGGTATATCTGTAGATTTACTTTGTAGATTTGTTTGTATTTTGACCATTGTTAGTAAGAGAGACTTGACACTACTGGTTAAGATGGTTTAATGATCACACTAGATGCAGTGCCATGTCAAGGTTTGCGTCCTTTGAATTTCCATAATTGACTGACTGTAGGGTATCTCCTTACCAAGTTAGACTGTTTGCTGCATACAGTAAAACCACTGTTGACCATGGGAATGCAGCTCGTGAATTTAGGGCCACATCGTAAAGCTGTCTGAAGAGAACTGTTTATAGAACTATATGGTTGATACACTTAACATATCAGAGAGTGGGAGCCAGTGTGGTGGCATAGCTGGCAGTATTGATGCCTTAGTGTTTAGGCTGTTGTGCAGTTTGTTTTTCTAGCTGGGTTGCATGTGTTGAGTCTTGAGTGTCCTCTAAGGCTTTTGCCAGGATCAGTATTTCACTGCCAGTTCCAGAGGCATGCCTGTAGATTGACTGGCAGCCCTAGATTTTCCTGTGTGTTCTCCTCAGCTCATCCCAAAATGAACTGGTATCCTATCCAGAGTTGGTTCTTTGCTTTATGCTTTTTGTGTTTTTGGGATAGGATGCATTTCCGTAGGAGAACACAGATATCAACAGATGTTACCCTCAGGCCATTTATGGCATTAGATTTATTACACATCTGTATGTTTTTTTACTTGGGCTGTTTATGGCACAGCATTTGTTTTATGTCTTTGAAGTTTTATTGTTCTACCATATGGCCCAGGTAGTGGTTGAAAATGGTGCTGTACCAGTCTGTGCACCTGGTTATCAAACAAGTAAAATTTTCTCAGTGACCACAATTCATCAGAAATTTAACAACTCCTTTGGAAGTGTGTGTTTGAGTATTAACAAAACAGTTTGTGGGGGAGAGGTGTGAGGCATGTTAAGGAAAAGAACTGTATAGCCATTTTGTTTAGTGCCCACCCATTTCATGTTTGCATGTACTGTTGTTCAGGAAAGCGATTTAAAGAAAGAAAAATACTACAGAAATGTATTAACAAACTGAATATTTTTTTAGTTGTTTCCATTAGCTCGTTTTTGTTTTTGCTGTTAGTTCTGTCATCAAGAAAAGATCAGTGACACTGCATAAATACTGCTTCAGACAGAACCAAACAGCAAAGATCTGTATTAGACTGCAGCATGTACATATAGCAAACTGAGCCTAATTAACATATATTGTTACAGTAGGAGAGCCCAAGCTCCTGCGACTGTTAGCTCGGAAGTAATGGGAGTAGATTCCTCAACCTCATGACACTTAGCATGAAATAATATTTCAACAGATTCTGTCTTAATCTGCCTCTTTTAATTGTGTTTGTGTCCTCTAGGTCTCCTTCTCTTATCTTGTGATATATTTGCTGCCTGTATTTGATCAGATGCTTTCTGTGTTTGCACACCTCTCCCTGTGGCTTTCTGTTCTGCTGCTGTTGACTGTAGATGCTTTGTGATATCACATCTGTACTGCAGACTTAAATGTTCTGTGCCACTGAGGGAGGGTAGAAATGAAGAGCCTGGTAATGGGCATGCCAGATAAGCTCAGAGTTTCTTAAAATGTTTTAACAAGTTCAATTGTTATTGTGTTACATTAGCCACATGTTGCTGCCTGCTAATTATTTTTTTGTTGTAAATAAGTGCCACAATGATTTTTCTTGTAAATAGCTCTGACTAAAATCAGTAGTAAGTTACTGTCGTTTTTGCAAGTCTTTATGCATTACAATGGTTAGTATTGCTAACTTCTACAATTTGGTGTTCTGGTTTGGTTTCCATGTTCAGGTTCATATTCTGCTCAGTTGCTTAAGCACATAAAAGAATGAGCAAAGTGTCATAGAATGTGGGGGTAGATTGCATTAAATTAGGATTAGTCATAGCCTCTGCTAAACAAAAACAAGGACTGCAGTAATACTAAACGTACTAAACAGATTTAAACAACAGAATCAATATAATGATAAACCAGTCACAAAGTGGTATAGTGGTATTACATAAACTGCTTTAACAGGAACCAGTAAAATAAACCAAATGACAAAGTTGTCTCTGTATCCAGCAGTAAAAGAAAAAGATGTATATCTAAATGCAGTGAACACGTCTTCAAATACAGGGAACAAAAATTCCCAGATTTGAAATGTAGGACTGATGACATCCAGTGTCCAAAAGGAGATGATTCTTAATTCCCAACAGCCCAATAAAAACTCAAGATGTCTCCGTTCGGGTTGTGTTGGATTCTATTATATTGTTTATGTATTTTTATGTTATGTTTTTAAATCTGTGTTAAAGTAATCCTGCTGGACAAAGTGCCTATTCATGGGAGAACTGGGAGCATACATACCTTTCAGCAGTCCACATTTTTTTGCCTCCTGTTTTTGATCCATCTCTTATATAATTTGTGGATTTCTGGCAACTTATTGAGGACTGAAATACTAGTAATACACATACGAGTTACAGACGCCATATCATATCCTTCAGAAAATGCATGCTAATACAAATTTTTTTTATTCTTTCAATTCTTTAAGTGTATAAGAGCAATACTGAATATCTGACTGTGATTTGGGGGGCTTAACCCCCCCCCCATTATTTTTGGCTTTGTCCGGATTTCTTGAGGCGAGAAGTTAAGAGGTATGCTGTTTTGTGGGGTGACTTGCTTAGAGTTGCACAGTAGGTAAATTGAGATGGAAGTAGTCAAGATGATACTCTTTGGACTTCAGGATACAGCTCATTAAAACCTCATCCTCTGTGCTATATGCCAGGCTTGCTGATTACTTTTTTTATTATAATAAATGTAACATTGCTTTCTGCTGTAAACAGTGTTAAGTAAGACATGTTATGGCTAGTTTTACAGTAAGTCTTTAGGTCATAAGGTTGTTAGCATTGTTATCTCACTGCATTTTGATATCCAATTTGGTTCTCAGCAGAGGAGCTATCATTGCAGAAACTGCATGTTCTCCCTGTGGTCTGCATGGATATTGCTGAGGTCTCTAGTTTCTTTGTAAATTGCAAAGACATTTCAGTAAACGACTTGGTGGTCATCTAATTTGGCTGCAGATGTATGTGCATGCCTGTGTGTGTACCCAGTGTTGGACTAGTGTGCTTACCAGAAATGGTTCTCTGCCTTATGCTAGTTGCTTGCTGGGATAGGGTCTGACTCCCCCTAAACCCTGAATAGTATTAAAGCATGTATCAGAAAATGAATGCATAAAATATATTGTATATTGACTGCTTATGAGCTTCTTAGAAAACCGTACAAAAAATTTCATCATACAGATTACACTTTTTGTAGCATACTGAATATTTTTTGTCCATTTCAGGTCTGCCTTATGAATACAGTATTTTATAGAATCATGGAGGTTCATGGCTGATATTTATTGGGTCTTCCCAGACTGCCCACTGGATAAGCTGGAAACCCTAGTTAACTAGTTCTTTGTTATCCCACCTATTGCTAAGACTCTGTTGGTTCCATGTACTACGTTATTCTGCTGCTATTTTTAAGCGTGCTTGCATTTTCAGATGTCCTCATCTAGGTATCTTACTGAGAAGTCCTTATATTGCCCCTAGGCTGTGTCCACCTTTTGTCTTGTAATGTGACCATAGGACTGTGTTAATACTACTACTGGCTTGCTTACATTTTCCTGTCTTTCTGTGCCCTTTTTCTTCAAGATTGCACATTAAGCTCTTGTAGTCTGTCTGTCAGCTTGAAACATAGATAGTGTACATGTTTTGTTCCATTCCTCTGAACCATTAGGTAGATCCAAGCTGCACTTAATAGCATAACATTCTACAGTACTTTGGTTGTTAAATGAAAGCATATACTGTTAGGTCTACCATTAAAGTAAATTGTAGGCACTGGTCATCACACTGTCCTTAGCAAGTAAAAGTAAGAATTTTGTTGCCTTACTTGGTCTGTAGGTCAGTGCTTCTGTTAGAGGTACCTAGCAGTGTTGATGCATTTAATTATGTATGTTTTCTATGCACAGTATGGAGTATTGTCCAGTCAGAATTAACAGAACAGATGCATATGGCTATGGCTGCCTTGCTTTCCCTTTCTATTTCATTTTGAAGAAGGTCTGGGAGGAATCAAAACATAGCACAGGAACACCAGAATGCAAATTTTCAAATAGTTTTTGCTACGGATTACATTTATGTATATTTTGGAGCTCCAGACAAGTATGGTTTTCCTCAGTGTAACAGGACAGTAGTTTTGGTAACACAATAATGTATTTTATTTTCTTTGTTTAATTAGCAGAATCATGATTGTATGCTTGTAGTACAGTAGAAAATATTTGTATTAATTGTACTGTTAACCATAGAGTTGTGCCAAAACAGAAGTAAATACCTGTGCAAGGTGTCTTAAAGTTGAGTTGCCACTGAGAGCCTAGCATGTTGCTTTTGAACAGGATGTATGCCCCCCACCAAAAAAAAAATGCTCTTAGCAAGCAAGAATTGAACTTACTGTTTTATTGGTTTCCAATGTTCTGTCTTTGCTGTTAATTACAAGTCACAAAATCCTGTTCAGCGGTTCCAGGTATTGGTTTAGCTTCATAAACTTTCTATTCTGTATTGCACGTGTGTCATACTACTAATAAGCTCTGATATGTTTCCTGGCTAGCTGTTCTCATGTGTGCATATGTCATACTACATAAGGCTCTGATGTCATGTTGCTGTGCTAGCTGTTCTCTTTTAGACAGTAAGCTAAGTCAGTTTGGAAAATACTTAGGCCATAAAAGAAAAGCAGAGAATGCCTTAACAATTTCTTGTGATGTTGGCTATCTTACAAATTCTGCCTTGTTTGGACTTTATCAGATCCACTAAATAAGTTGGGGTGCCCAGACATGTTTCTGGGTCCATAGCTGTTTACACAGACGCTTGATTTCAGAATTTGCTGTTAAGACAACCATTTTAGTAGTTCCGTAATTCATCATTCAGTTTATACTCTGCTAAAACTGTCTATAAAGGAAATGTACAGGTTGGTTAGTGATCTTAAAACTTTGTTTTTAGAAGAGGATGTAAAACCTCTTACCATTCATGTGATAAGGAACTTTGTGCATGGTCATTGGTACACTGCTGCATTTGCAGAGGTATGCAACTCTGAGATGGTGGACTGGATCAGATTCTGTTCTATAAACCCTGTAATTGCAAATACAAGTAGCTACCAGTATTAAAAGTTTGGTTCTATATTTCTGTGCTATTGTTTAGCACAGTAGATTGTTATTGCTGTGTATTAACAAAATAAAAAAAAAAAAATAAAAAAAAAAAAAAAAAAGTAAGAGGCTACAAATCACTAAAGCCAAACGGGAAAAAAATTACTCTCAAGCTTTCATGCAAGGCACTGCTTGCACTTATTGTTGTGTATTACTCAAATTGTGAATGTGTACTACAGTTCCTTTGGTTTCTTCCTACTTAGAACACCTGGACGTTTTCTCCTTGGGTTGCCACTGAAAAGGGGTCTGTTTATTCTCTCAGTCAGCCTGTTCTGGTCAGTAAATGAAATAAGCAAATAAATGTCTAATCTTTCATCTTCACAAGTGAGCCTCTGCTTATGATGTGGTAGTATGAATTTTAATGTGCCTGGAACTGATAGTTGAATGAGCCATGAACTTGCAGAAATTACATCTGAGACATTAAATTTAGCTCCTAATGAAAATTCTTCCTTAAAGTAGTTTACTTGTTCAGGTGTTGTAGCTACCTTCGCTAATTTGTTAACTCAGAAATCATGACTAACCAGGGGGAGATTTTAAAGTGATATGTCGAATAAAAAAAAAATTACCTGTGCACCATGGCATGCGGTGCAGAAACTGCCAAACAGATTTTATGTTTATTGACTTTGGATTTAGGACAAGCTTTAGCCTGAAGAAAAGACTTTTAAAAGTTGCTGTTATCCTAGCCTTGCTGTCTTAAAGTTTAAACTATATGCTTAAACCTCAGTGTCATCAGGCTAAGGAAGATGCGAGTTGCATCCATTGACTTTGCACACGGCATCATACATGCTCATTGTCCCATCCATTAAAATCTATGGACGTACTCACACTACCACTGGGGTAACATCACAGAGGGCTAGCCTAAATTTTGGGCCATGGCTTTGATAAAAAGCTTACAAAGCTTTTTATTGAAGTACAAGTCAAAAGTGTAAGAGAGAGACCACAGAAAATGCATAAAACATTTAACTCACCAAATGCAACAAAGTATTCCATAGGTTCATAGGTAGGTACTAGGCTATCTGCCCGAGGGCATTTATAAGCCTAGCCAGAGTGTGTCAGCTTTTGCTGCCCCATTGATTAATTAACTGAGCCTCTGTCAAGAAGAGCCAGTGAAGTGATCCCAGGGGTGTATTTTCTGTTACCCATCCACTCGTCAAGGTTTCTCTTGAAGAGTGTTAGTGAGGGGCTCTGCCTAATGTAGTTAGGAATTTTGCTCCAAAGCATGGGGAGTCTCTGTGACAGGAATCTATCCCTCCAGCATGTTCTATTTATTGTTGTGGCGAGGTTTAGCTCACTAGAGTGTGTGGCTCGCAGTGACTTTGATTTCTTTAGGTGGAACATGTCCATCAATTCTGAGTTGGACATGGCTTTGTAAGTCAGGCAGAGATCACATCTGAGTAAGCGATATGCCACTGAGTACAGCTGGAGTTTTTCCAGTCGGGCTGCATAGGGCATATGTCTGAGACCAGTAGTCGTCTTGGTGAGGTACTTTAGTGGTCTTTCCAGCTGTTGGAAGTGTCTTGTGAGGTACATCCCAAATGGGGCATTGTACTCTATGATGGGTCTGATGAGTGACGAGTAGAGGGACACTATAACCTCTTTATTTCTAGATGCAAACCCTTTAGTAATTAGATGGGCTACATAGAAGGATTTCCTAACTGCTTTGGCAATATGATTGTCAAAGGAGAGATTAATATCTACCTGGGTCCCCAGATCTCTTATTACTTCTTCTGTATTAAGGGGTTTGCCACCCATTTGGTAATTCATGGGTGTTTTGTTTTTCCCAAACGGGATGACTATGCATTTTTTGGCATTTAGCTTGAGACCATGACTTTGACACCAGGTGTCCAAGTTAACGAATCCTTTTAAGTTGATGAAGTAATCTGATTTTGTTAATCTTCATTCATTCATGACAGATAGGTCTCTGTTCCATCCTCAGAACTGACTCTGACGATATAACAAGGTAACACCAGCCAAAAAACTCTCAAGCTAAGGTTACCCATAGTACTTATTTCCTCAGATCTCACTTGCTGCGTAGAGTTTCAAGACATGCCAAGCCAGCTCTCAAGCTAAGTGTTTCTTTTTTCTCTTAATTGCTGCAAATTTACCCTTCTCTTCTATATTCCTCCTATAGCTTAAGCGTTTATAGTTGGTGATGGTTTCTTCCTGCGAGTGAATTTTTCCTTCCTTTTCCTCGTTGGTGTTTCTTCTTACCATTGTTGGTACATGCCCCTCCCTTCCCCTTACCTTTTTGGTAATTTAAATATCATTGTTGGTATTCTTTTTACCCTTCCCTTTACCCTTTGGGTATACTTTCAACTTACCATTGTTGGTAAATTTAAAAACAAAATCCTTTTTTTATGTGCGTGTGTGCGTATACCTAGTCATGAAAGGATATTCTTCTTGTTTCATTGCTGTTTGATTGCTGTTTAATTGATGTTAACTGGAATTTTTTATAATAGCTGACAAGAAGGTTTAAACAATGTGATAAATGTGGCAGGAAGATGCCAAACTCTGATGGGGGAGCTCTCCTGTGTCTACTGTCTGGGAGTACCACATTTGATGGATCAACCTCCGTGCAAGCTCTGTAAGGGCTTTAGTTGCCCCACCTTAGCTAAGCGCAAGAACAAATTAACTTTAAAGGATCTCTTGAAAACCCCTTTCTCGGAGGCTTTATCGGAGTTGGAGGTTTCAACCCCTCCTAAAAAAGAGATGAAGAAGTGGAGCCGTTCAGTGCAATCTTTTCCTTAGTCCCAGGAATCAAAAACCACTAAGGCCCAGATTCATATGGAACCAAAACATGCCAAAATGATTTCGACACCTACCTCAGCACTGGAGTCTGAAACACCATCCACGGTGTTGTCCTTGACCACGGAACCGACCCCTTCCACGCTACCACAGACCCTCTCAGCACCAGCAGTAGTCTGTCCTTTAAAACTGGTCACTCCCCTCCCCATCATCACAACCTTCTGGTCCTCTGACCATGGTGTCAGAGGTTGAGACACTGGCCAGGACCCAATATTCTCCATCAGTTGACCCCTTTGTTGGACAGCATCTGTTCCTTGACCAGCCTGAATCTCCATCGGGGATGTCAACCCATTCCACCAGGAGCCTTTTGGAGCCCGATGTGAGATGTGGATCAACTCCTAGCGGCCAGAAGCATCCCAACTCCTTCTAGGACCTCCATCCCACCTGGAGCAGAGGGATGTTCTTAGTGTTTCAATGTTGCAGTCATCACCTCTGGGTTATCCCTGCTGTGGGTAGCCGTCGGCAGGCCCGAATATCAGAGTCAGTGTTTTATTGCGTTGGCTGCTATCGCTTGATGCCTGATGTCAGTTAGTGCTGTAAAGGAGAGCAGCCGACTCCATTACAGCAGTCTTTCTTGCCATGGAGCCCATAGCAGAAGCAGTTCGCAAATGTGCCAGTTGGTCGCTACAGAGTTTTGGTTTACAGCTGAAACTGTCTAAAGCTAAGTACCCCATTGGGGATCCTTTTTTTCTTGCACTAACTGATGTCCGAAAAAGTTAACAATAGTCCCGCCTGTGGAAAGCAAATACCACACTGAGATTTCCACACCAACTGCGTCACTTGTTTAGGCCCAGATCATCCGCCATTGCCGGTTCTTTGCACTCTTTAATGCGAGAACCATTAGTCGTAGAGCTCTTATTGTAGCCAGGGATTTTTGTCTTCACATTCCAAAATGGTGTCAGTCAGCCAACCATCCATAGACATTCTGAAGAAATCTAAGGATAAAGAGACAAGACCACACATGGCCAAGCATTCCGATGACTCTACCACTAAGCAGGTCATCAGCTCTTCAGAATCCAGTGAGGCGCTTTCGCAGCCCCTAATACCCAATTTGATACCTTCGCAGACCTCTACCGAGACCCTTTCATAGTCCGGAATGCCGCGGAAATCTTTGTCTTCTGAGCCTTTGGTTGTCTCTTCCTTGGTTGGGTCCGTAACCACGCCGCAGGCACCGACTTCCTACGAGGCCTTTCGCACTACTGATTCCATACAAACAGACATCTTCTCTTCCAACTACCGTTCCTCTCAGACCAATGGATTCTCTTAGGCCTAGAGGCAAGGCCACTCCTAGGAAAACTACCTCTAGCCATCATGTTACTCCTGCTCCTCTTCCCCAAACTCAAATGCTTAAAATGGCAGAGGATCTTATGTTTGTCATGGGTAGTCAGCCACAACTTCTAAAAGGAAGAGAGATCCTTCTCCTGAAATACTAACAGAACAGGATTATGAGGAGTCTGATTGTTCAGATTTTGAAGAGGAACAACCACCTCTGACTGCTTGAGGATTCAGCTGCAGAGGAATCCATTCCCTGTGCCTCCTCATCAGAAGATCTTTCCTTTGGGGAAACCCTTCACACCCTCGGGGAACATTTCCACTGGGAATCCCAGGACGTCCCTCAGTCTAAGAAAAGACTAGGAGAGTTTCTAGACCTGCCCCAGCACAGACCCTTGGCCATCCCTCCTATCTTGGAGGTGGTTGATGGTGTCTTCCAGGAATCCAGTTTAACTCCTGACACTCTCCCACCTGCTTCCAGAAAACCTGACAGGTATTGCAGAGTACCGGATTCTCACAAATACCTTTACAGAAATCCTGCTGCAGACCCAGAGGTCATTACACAGGGACCAAAAGGAGCTAAGGCTAGTTATACAAAGAATCCTACTCTTTCTGACAAGGACTCCAGAGCTCTGGACAGATGGGGTAAAAAAGTATACACCTCTGCAACCTTGTCTATTAGAGCTCTCAACTGTTAGTAACATATGTTAAAATATCAACACACTTTGGAACTGTTAAAAAAAGTCTACCTTTCCTGACTGTGCCAGTTCGAAAGAGTTAGCAGATTTACTGCACTCTACTTGTCAAATAGCTAAACACTCATTACACTGTGGATGTGACTCCCTAGAAGCCTCAAGCAGGGCAGCAGTGTCAGGATCTGTCATTAGGAGACATGCATGATTGAAGGAACAACCTCTCCCTGATCATGTCAAATCTAAATTACTTGATGCACCCTTGGATAAGGACCGCTTGTTTGGAGAAAAAGCAGAAGAGGTGCTTAAAAGATGGAAGACAAAGCAAAATGTATGCAAACAGTAAAATATTTCCTTCATGTACAACTTCCTAGGTTCAGCAGGAATTTTCCCTCAAAACACTTTTTTTCCAGCACCTAGCAGATAGGGCCAAGGTAAGCTCCGCAGAAACAGATCACCCAGACTCCAACCACAGGGATAGCAGAGAACCAAACAGTGGGCCACTTCCACTCCAAAGGCAGGGAATTCTAAGCCATCCTTCTATGGCAAAAACTCTCAATGACGCCCTCTCCCCCCGTGCCCTCTTTTCTGTCACCAAAAACAAGGAGGAAGGCTCTCCCTCTGCAAAGAAAATTGGCTTTCTGTAACAAAGGACCAATGGGTCTTAAAGATCATTTTTTTCAGGGATATAAATTTTCCTTCAACAAGCTCCCAATTCCAAGAGGGTACCCAGACTTTCCTCCAAATCAGTGGGCAGAGGCATTGAAACAAGTCCAATCTCTCATCTCCCAAGGGGCAGAAGAACCTGTCCCCTCAGATCAAATGAGCAAAGGCTTTTATTCTAGACTATTCCTTGTTCCCAGAAGAGGGCACTTTGCGCCCCATCCTGGATCTATCCATTCTGAAAACCTACCTGGTGGTCCCCACATTCAAAATGCTAACCTTACAACAGTTGCTGCCTATGCTGACAAAAAATGATTGGTTAGTAACCCTAGATCTAAAAGATGCCTACCTCCACATCGGGAATCCTGCAGGAAATTCCTTCGCTTCAGAGCAGGCTCACAATACTTTCAGTTCTCTGTGCTACCCTTTGGCTTATCTACTGCTCCCAGGATATTCACCAAATGCTTAGCCCCGGCCATAGCCTTTTGCAGACAGAAAAATATACATATTTACACTTATCTGGATGACTGCCTCATTCAGATAGACTTCAAAGAAAAGCTCCTCAAGGATCTCCTTTGTCAAAACCCTCCTAACCCCCTTATGGTACACCATCAACGAGAAGAAATCAAAGCAAACACCCTCCAGGAAGAACTTTTTCTTGGGAGCACTGCTGGACACAGCATCCCCAAACGGCCTTCCTATCTCCAGAAAAGCAGAGCTTCCTGCCTATTTCACCCAGCTTGCTTCCAGAACTCACCTCACTGCCAG
The DNA here is from genome assembly GCF_019279795.1 of Protopterus annectens. Lineage (NCBI taxonomy): Eukaryota > Metazoa > Chordata > Ceratodontiformes > Protopteridae > Protopterus > Protopterus annectens. The sequence goes on from NC_056729.1 coordinate 852,098,653, forward strand.
GAAGTTCCTGTAAACCTTGGGGTACATGGCATCTTGCATCCTTCTAATTTCTCTGGCCATGCTTCACATGAGAAAACTTCAGTGGAACCTAAAGAACCTTTGGTGTCTGCACACACAGCCTCTAGAGACCTCTCCCCCTCTGATTCCCTGTATAAGGGCCGAGTTTCTCTGGTGGGCAGGGACCTGTGCTCAGAACAAGGGTCTTTCCTTCACCCTTTGGCCAACCGGGCAGACCATTACCACCAACACCTCAGACATAGCCTGGGGCACTCACATAGAAGGCAGGTGCACCAAGGTCTTTGGGATGCCCAGCACCTTCCCTTGCACATCAACCAGAAGGAAATGATGCCAGTACAAATGGCTCTGACTTCCTTCAAACCCCCTTTCAAAGTTGGGGTTCTCCTGATCAAAACAGACAACAACATAGTAATGTGGTACATCAACAAACGGGGAGGAGCCAAATCTTACTCTCTGTGCAGGCTAGCCACGAATCTGTGGCTGACGGCCTCTTCCATGGGACTACACCTGATAGCCCAATACCTACCAGGGATCAACAACACCCTAGCAGACCACTTAAGCAGAAACTTACTGGATCCCCAAGAATGGCAGCTCCACAGAAAACTCTTTCTACAAATCACTCAGGCATGAGGGACTCTGGAGGTGGATCTCTTTGCTTCGCATCTCAACCACCAGCTGAAAAAATTCTGTACCAGGGAGCATCACCACCTAGCGTGGAAACCAATTAAAATGAAGAAAACATAGGTGTATTGCTGAAGGCTCCAAGCATAAATGTAGAAATGTAGTAGGAAAAAATCCTCCGTTCCCACCACAGCTGTAAAAATGTTAAAAACAAACTTTAATCTTCAGTAAAAACAACAAAAACAGGAGCACAGTAAAATTCTCTGATAAGCACTTTCTGCTTACTAGCCTTCATCAGATCAAATGTCTTAGCTGTGATCACCCTGAATTTAAAGACAGAATAAACCAATCAATGTTCCAGACACACAGTCATAACCAATGAAAACTCATTAGTTTGCATACAGCATATCTCCTGTGTCTTGCTCGATGGCTCACAGCAAGACCCATAGCTATTCCTCCTGTTCTGGATGATGTCTTTATGGAATCCAGTTTAACTCCTGATACTTTACCCCCTGCTCCAAGGAAACCAGACAGGTACTACAGATACTACAGAGTCCCTGACTCTCACAAATTTATTTTAAAAAATTCTAGTGCTGACCCAGAGGTCATCTCCCAAGGACCTTAGGGAATAAAAGCAACTACAGCTAAGAATCCCACCCCTTCGGATAGGGATTCCCAAGCTTTAGATAGCTGGGGTAAAAGAGTATACACCTCTCCAACTCTCACAATTAGAACATTGAATTGTCAATTCCACATGCTGAAATACCAGCAACATACTATGGAACTTATTAAGCAAAAATTATGTACCTTTCCCGACTGTGCAGAAAATAAAGAATTACAGGAGCTTATGCATTCTGCAAGCCAATCAGCAAACATACCCTGCAATGTGGGTTTGATGCCCTAGAAGCATCCTGCAGGGCAGCAGTCACCGGTTTTGTACTTAGATGGTATGCTTGGCTTAAGGAGCAGACCTTGCCAGACCATGTCAAATCAAAATTACTGGACGCTCCTTTAAGCAAGGACAGTCTGACACCAAAGCAGAAGAGAGTTTAAAAAAAAGTGGAAGAAAAGGCTAAGTTTATGCAGACAGCCAAATATTTTTTGCAAGTGCAGCCTCCAAGATTCAGTAGGCATTGCCCCTCGAAACATTGGTCCTTTCAACCCTCTCAAGGCCATCTCAAACTAGACCTAGGGGAAACAGACCCCCCCCCCCCAGATTACAGTCTCAGGTTATGCAGAGATCTAAGCAATGGAATACCTCCACTTCTAAAACAGGGCGTGCTAAGCCACCCCATTACAGAAAGAATTCACAATGACTACTCAGCTCCACTCCTCACCTCTACCCAATTGCTCGTACCACTAGGAGGAAAACTTGCCTACCATACAAAAAATTGGAAAGCCATCACCAATGATTGCTGGGTCCTCAACATAGTATCCCAGGGGTACAAATTCTATTTCCATATGCTGCCAACCCCAAAAGGGTTCCCAGACCTTCCTCCAAACCAGTGGGCAGAGGCACAAAACCAAGTTCAATCCCTGCTCTCCATAAGGGCAATTCCGTCTGTTCCTGTAGAACAGGTAAGTCACGGTTTTTATTCCAGACTTTTCCTGGTACCCAGAAAAGAGGGCACCTGGTGCCCAATCTTATATCTATCTATTCTAAAACCTTCCTGGTGATACCAAAATTCAAAATGCTCACCCTACAGCAGCTTCTCCCTATGCTGACCAAAGATGCCTGGTTAGCCACCCTAGACCTAAAGGAAGCCTATCTGCACATCCCTGTCAGGGACTCGTGCAGGAAATATCTATGTTTCAGAGCAGGATCTATGCATTATCAGTTCTCTGCACTTCCCTTTGGCTCATGCACTGCTCCCAGAGTCTTCACAAAATGCCTGGGTCCAGCCATTGCTTATTGCAGACAGAGAAAAATTCAAATTTACCCTTACTTGAACGATTGCCTGATTCAGGCAGACAGTCAGGAAAATCTGTTACAGCACCTGACATTTGTAAAGGACCTACTAACCTCCCTGGGATACATTATCAACAAAAAGAAATCAAAACTAGTCCCCAGTCAAAAAATTGTATTCCTGGGAGCAAGCTTGGACACAGCATCCCAGATGGCATTCCTTACTCCAGAAAAACAAGCCTATCTCACAGGCTACTCCGCTCAAATGGCCACCAGAACCCAACTATCCGCAAGGAAAATCCTGCAGGCTGTAGGGTTCATGGCCTCCTGCATTCTACTAATTTCATATGCCAGACTTCATATGAGGAAACTTTAATGGTACTTAAAAAGGCTTTGGTGCCAACATTCTCAGGACCTCGAAACTGTCATACCTTGTCTCAGGACAGAGTTTCTTTGGTGGGCAGCAACATGCGTCCACAACAAGTGACTTCCCTTCACACAGCCGCATGCCGCCCAGACCCTAATCACAGATGCATCAGACTATGCCTAGGGTGCACATCTGGATGGCAGGTGCATTCAGGGCCACTGGAGCCCAAACCAAATTCATCTGCACATCAACCAAAACAAGACGCTAGCTGTTCAGCACACTTGGACAACTTTCAGATCCCTACTCTCACCAGGGCCCCTTCTAATAAAAACCGACAACACCACAGTGATGTGGTACATCAACAAGCAGGGGGAAAAACCCACTCTTATCCCCTCTGCAGGCTATCCATGAACGTGTGGAGCACAGCCTTGGCTATGCAGATTCACCTGCAAGCTCAGTTCCTGCCAGGCAAACAAAACTCTCCGGCAGACGACTTAGGCAGAAATCTCCTAGACCCACACGAGTGGCAATTAGACCTAAACACCTTCAGCCTTCTAACCCAGAAATGGGGTACCCCATAGGTGGGCCTATCTGCCTCCCCCTACAATCACCAGCTCAGCAAATTCTGCGCCAGGGTACCTCACAGCAAGGCCTGGAAAGTAGATGCCCTATCCTTTCAGTGGGTAAACCTTTCACTCTATGCATTTACCCCTCTGCCTCTTCTTACAGGAGTACTACTCAAGATTAGGCAGGAAAAAACAAGGGCAAGCCTGATTGCCCCAGACTGGCCACGCCAACACTGGTACCCACTACTGCGCAGTCCATCGGTGCCACCATGGCACCTACCCCAGATCCCAACCCTCCTCACTGAGTGCAACAGTGAAACATGAAGAACATAGTGCAGTTGTGTACACTTACCATAAATGTAGATGTTAGAGTGTATTCAGTGTTGCAGTCCTGGTTTCCCTCCCTCCAACCCCCCCTTGTCTTTCTCTCTCTCTCCTTCTCTATTTATCTTACTCACCCCTTACAGGGCTATTGGTATTTACTTTTTACTGATTGTGTTTTTTCCACCATAACTTAGCTCCCTATTTGGGGGCTCCTCACATTTGGGGCAAGAAAAACTGAAGTAATGGCGTCAACTGCCTGTTTTTATACCCCTGATGACCTGATGTCAGTCCTGAAGCGACATCTGTATTCGGGCCGACTGAGGGCTACCTGCTGGCAGATAACTCAAGGGTGATGACTGCAACAGGAGAATACATTTGTACATCTACATTTATGGTAAGTGTACACAACTGTGTATTTTCAGCAGGGCATGTTGACCCATTCCTAGGTCTCTTACTAAGCCTACCACCCCTCTCCTCAGCTTTGGGAATCCTCCCACAGGTGATGACTGCAACAGTGAAATAAGAAGAACATAGTACAGTTGTGTACACTAAAAATAAATGTAGATGTTCAAGTGTATTCACTGTTGCAGTCTTGGTTTCCCATCCTCCTTCCCCCTTATATCTTCCTTTTTTAGGGAGACATAAGTTTCAAAAGGTGGCTTTTAGCCACCAGGACCACTTTATCATATTTACTTGAGCCTCTGATGGATTAGGGAAAGACAAAACTAATGTAATGGCGTCGGCTGCTCTCCGTTATAACACTGACGAACTGATGTCAGGCAGCAAGCAACAGCAGCCGAAGCAGAAAAACATTGACTCTGGTATTCGGGTCGGCCAAGGGCTACCACAGCAGGGATAACCCACAGGTGATGACTGCAACAGTGAATTTACTCTAACATCTACATTTATGGTAAGTATACACAACTGTACTTTTTTCTCCACAGACTCCAACCTATGTTCCTCCTTCAACGTCCCTGCAGGTCTTGGAGCCCTCTATTCCAACTCCTATCCCAGTGCCAGCTTCTTCAGTTCCACTTGTAGATCTTGCCATGGTTCTGGAACCTACCTTGTGGACCATGACTGGTCTGTCAGCACCATGACCCCTAGTACGGCACCAATTTTTTTCTACGGCACTGTGTATTGTTCCGGTTGCTTTGTCAGCTCTGAGTCCTCTCACCGCCCATTTACTGGAGGCAGGCTCTTCGGACTGGGGTGTGACTCCGGTTCCGAGGTTGTCATTCGTGATTCCATACTGCCGTACCTCTTCGAGTGGGCCTGCCTTCCAGGTTGTGGAGAGGGCACTCACATCAGCAGGCTCACAGTTGGCCCCTTCGTTGCTGGAATGTCACATGTACATGTCCTCTGGTTCACAGTTCACACAGTCCACTACACTGGGACATCGGGCACGGGAGCAGCAAGATACTCTATCTCAGAGGGCACCCTCTCTTCGAAGTCATTTTCAGACGTTCCCCCTGAAGAGCCACCCAGTAAGAGATCGTGCAAGAGGAAACACATAGAGTCCACTGAGGAATCTCTAACTGAAGACACAGATTACAGTGAGGGGTAAGGGTCCCCACAGATGTACAGTGAGGGGTAAGGGTCCCCACAGATGCTCCCCGAGGATGTCTTCTTTGGAGACATACTGGAGATCCTGAAACAGAGGGGAGACTGAAAGCCCACCAACCCTTCCTGTGAGGAATCTGTATTCTTGAAGCTTTCTGTGCTCTACCCTCTACTTCTTGGGTGACCCCGCCTGCGGATGAGTTAGTTAAACTTGTCGTGCAGCGCGCCTGGAAAGCCCCTGACACCATTGAGCCAATCCCCCAGAGACCGGACAAAATACGGTCTCCTCCAGAGGATCAGCCCCATTGGTCCAAAGGCTTAGCAGTAGGTGCTATGGTGGTGGCGGTGTCCACAAGGAAAGAACTTAGAGTAGAGTCCTGCTGTCCATCCTCCAAACACCAAGTCTCGGACAATAGACAGACCAGGGAAGTGGATTTACACTTCAGCGACCTTTGCCATATGCTCATTCAACTATTTGGCACATTTTACCTGCCTCCAGAAAGACCTGATCACGGAACTCTCAGGAACCTTAGCAGGATCAGTGTCTGATGAGGTACGTGACAAAATTGCTTCACAGCTTGCCACCGTGGAAACCATATCTAACTCGTCCATGCAGTTGATTGCATATACAACCAAAAGGGCAGCCACAGCAGCGGGTGCAGGTGTTATGAGATGTTGCTCCTGGATGCATTTGTGCCACTTTACGGACCCTTTTAAGTCTTCCTTCATCAATGCTCCCATTGATGCTTCCCTCTCTTTAGTCCAAAAGTTAGACGCACTAGACAGGTGTGAGAAGGATGGCAAGACCCCATCTGATGTGGGCATTTGCTTTTCAACACTCCCAACGATCCTACTGTAGGAATCAGAGGAGTGGAAGGATGTGGTTCAGGAAAATTCCAAGGGCCTTTCTGTGACACACGTGGCGAGTTTTCCCCCCGGGACAGAGGGGAGAAACTTAGCAGGAATACACCCACCCTGAGACAGAGGAGGTCCACTTAATCAGGGGTCCAGAGATTCCCTTTCTGGGCAGCCCTACCAGCTCTTCTCAAGAGCGGCCCGATTGCTTGCCTCTGCACCACTTAGCCTAGCATTCCATAACAGATTCTTGGGTTTAGACGATAATTACCAGAGGTTATCATATTCCCTTCGATCTTTACCTGAGGCTGCAAAGACAAATCCCTGATGTTCCACCCAGTCAGAGGGACGGAGCAGCACAAGAAATTCAAAAGCTGCTCCAGAAAAGGGTCATCCAGGCAGTCCCACCAGACCAGAGAGAACCCAGATTTACTCAAGGTTCTTTTTAGTGCCAAAAAAGACAGGGGACTGGAGGCCAGTTTTGGACCTCAGCATCCTAAACAAATTCATCAGAGAGACCAAATTCCAAATGCTCACGGTTCAGGAAAAAGATGATTGGATGTGCTCTGTTAGATCTTCAGGATGCATATTACCATATAAAAATGGACAAATGCTCCAAATATATCTCCGCTTCTGGCTGGGAGCCAATCACTACCAAATTCAGGTGCTGCCCTTTGGGGTCTACACAGCTCCGAGAGTGTTCACCAAATGTATGGCAGTAGTAACAGCTCACTTGAGACTGCAGGGATTTCAAGTATTTCCATATCTGGATGATTGGCTCCTAACCACCCCCACCAAGCATCTAGTGCTTCTCACCTTGCACTGCACTCTACAGCTAGCACGACTTAGGGATCTCAATAAACGAAGAGAAGTCAAAACTAGAGCCTACTCAGAGCCTAGAATTCATAAGAGCAACATTCGACACAAGGTCTTGCCTGGTCACCCTTCCTTTTCACAGGCTTCAGAGACTAAGATCTCAACTCTAAGTGATACTCTCTCAGGACAAAGTCCCAGCTCATTCAGTCCTTCAACTGCTGGGTTCAGTGGCAGCAACGATTACCATAGTTCCCCTAGCAAGACTACATATGAGATTATTACACTGGCTCCTGGCGTCACAGTGGTCCCTATTGACACATCCCATATCCTACCTAATCCGCATAATGAACCGCTGCAAGCAAGATCTGAATTGGTGAATAAAGCCAGAAGTGGAATTATGGAGTCGTCCCGTCTCATCCTCTCAGCCCAAGGCTGTAGTGACCCCAGACATGTCCCTGATGGGGTCGGGGGGGCATTTTCAGGGAAAGACGGTCCAAGGCACTTGGTCCCCCTTAGAAAGCCAGTTTGCATATCAATGTCCTAGAACTGAGGGCAGTGCTTCTGGCGTTGCAAGCATTCCAGTCTGCCCTCCCATTGGGGGCAATTGCTCTCCAGTCAGACAACATGTCGGTCATCAGGTATATCAACAAACAGGAGGTAACCAGATCGTATCTGTTGTGTTGGTAAGCCATGAGAGTTTGGCAATGGACGATAGCCTCCAACTGCTTTCTGGTTCCACTACACATTCCCGGGAATTGCAGTGTGATTGTGAACAAGCTGAGCAGATGCGTTCCCCTGCCTCACAAGTGGTCCTTCAGTCCCGAAGTAGCGACAGAGATTTTCCGTCACTGGGGTCAGCCTTGCTGCAATCTCTTCTCTTTTCCCACCAACCACAAATGCAGCAGCTACTTTGCCCTAATCCCCCCCCAGGGGAGTCCCCGAGGGATGCCCTAGTATACGATTGGCTGCCCGAGACTGCTTTATGCCTTCCCACCCTTTCCTCTGATTCCACAATTTCTAAAGAAAGCACTTCAGTTGAGAAGCAAAGTAGTCCTCATTGCACCCTATTTACCCCAACAAATATGGTTCCCTTTCCTTTGGCCTCACATGGTTGAGCAAGCATGGACTCTGGATCCAACTCCAGGATTACTGTCACAGCCTCAGGGGTTGATCCACCCACTCCTATCGAGCCTCAGTCTTACAGCTTGGTACCTTCGCTTCCGGTAATTGCCAGACAAAGTAACCTATCTTCCCCTGTACAAAAAATACTTCTGGCTTCCCATAAACTGACCACCAGAAAAAATTATTACAATAAATGAAACAGATTTGTGTTTCGGTCTCAAGAAAAAGGATTGGGCCCCTTTTCAGCTCTGATTAACTCAGTATTGGAGTATTTATCAACCTTACTCTATTCAGGAGCATCAGCTTCTACAATCTGGGTCCATTTAGCCGCTATCTCAAACTTCCGTAACGGTTTCCAAGATTCCTCTTTAATATCTCACCCTCTCTGTAAAACATTTTTCAAAGGCATCATACATATAAAACCACCCTTTAAAAAAAGAGCCCATTGAACCTTGGAATTTGACACTGGTCCTACAAACTTTGACTCATTATCCCTTTGAGCCTGCTGCTACTTACGATGTAAAATTTTTGTCTTGGAAGACTTTATTCTTTGTGGCCATTACTTCGGTGAGAAGAATTTCAGAATTACAGGCCTTGTGAGTAAAATGTCCTTTCATAGTTTTCCACAAAGAAAGAGCATCTCTTCAGACTAACCCCTCCTTTCTCTACCCATGGTTGTCTCAGAGTTAAATATTAGTCCATCCGTTGACCTGCCAGTTTTCTTCCCAAACTTTTCTAATAAAGGAGAATATTGTTTGCATTTTTTGGATGCACTTTGACAATTGTGTTTCTACTTAGGACTAAATCTTTCCGAAAATCTGACCAATTATTCCTGTCCTTTTCAGGATCCAAGTTGGGAAAAACTGTTTCCAAAGTCACATTGGCAAAATGGCTGAGAAACTGCATCTCTTTTGTCTGTCAGCAGAACAAAATGCGTTTAACAACTAAATTCAAGGCACATTCAACCAGATCAGTTGCTACTTCAGTGGCCTTTCATTCCAGAGCTTCTATGGATGACATTTGCGCAGCAGCCACTTGGGCTTCCCTCATACCTTTATCACTCATTACAAATTGGATTTTGTCTCCAGGGAGAAAGCATCCTTTGGCTCAGTGGTGCTCAGGAATATCCTTCCATAGGGCTTCCCAGGACATAAAGTAGCTAGGGACTCTGTCCCAACTGTCATGAATGAATGAAGATCAACATCATCAGATAAAGGTTATGTTATTACCATAACGTTCCATCTGTGTTGTTGATCTTCATTCATTTATGACATCCCACCTTTTTACCCCCTCCGAAAGACTCCTGGAGTTACAGATTTGGTCCTGGTCACATGATAGGACATTTGCCCAGACAAAGCCTTCACTTTCCTTTCCTTACGGGCAAACTCGATCTGAGGAGATGAGAGGGGCACTATGGGTAACTTTAGTTCAAGAGTTTTTCGGCTGGCGTGAGTGTGTTATATCGACCAAGTCTGTTCCGAGGACAGAACCGAGATCCATCCATTATGAATGAATGAAGATCAAAAACACAGATGGAACATTATGGTAAGAACATAACTTCTTTTTTTTCCATGTTGTAGTTTCTATTTACATACATGGTTGAGATAAGATGAAATGCCAGTAGATAAACAATAATCTTGATGCACCTTGTTTTGCCTCCTACATCAGCTAACAGCATGGCACAACTGCCTTCACTACTATTTCATCCTTACCTTCTTCAGTAACAGCTTGTTACACAGCTGTAGAGTTTTGCATAATGTCTGATCATTGTACGTCCTCATTTTATTCTAGTTTCAGCAGTTGCAAAAATGCATTCATGTTTCTTCACTGTGTCTCATTAATAGAATACAAACATTGTGTAGCTTGTTGCAGGTAGGTCCCAGAAGAAGATTTTTGCATCTGTGCTTTTTTGTCAAACTGAGCAGCACTTTTTCCCCATGTTTAACAGTGCACTCATGGTATCCTTTACATGACTGATATCCTTGTCGTAGCCCACTCGAACCAAGCCAGTATTACAAAAGTCTTTCGCTACTGTAAGGTGCATGGTATGTCGCACATAGGCTACCATCATACATCGGCAATAAAAGTGACATACATATGTACCATCCCCAAAATTTTCTCTGCTACCAGTCCAAATGCCATCTTCGAACGTCGCCGTTCTTGCCAGAGTAGTTTGCTGTGTTCCACTGTTTTTTCTCAGATAAGTGCCAAGTTGGAGAATTCTTGATGTCCTTCAAGGATGCATCTGCAGTCCTTACAAATGGGTTGTCCTGTCATCAGGCAGCCCTTCGGTCTGCCGGATTCCAAAGTCTGGGTCTGGCCTCGGCTGGTGTCGCTCTTCACCCGACGTCATAGCTGCAGTTATTCTGGTATAAAGGCATCAGCCGACGCCATTTTCCTCAGTCTTTCTTGCCGCGTGGCGCCCGAAGCAGAAGCTGTTCGCAAGTGCCGGTCGGTCAGAACCAGAGATTACTACTACCGAAGACTTCTAAAAAGCTAAGTACCCCGTTGGGGACTCTTTCTTGCCTCAGCCGATGTCAGAAAAAGTGAATAACTGTTTAACTTGTGGGAAACAAATACCTCATAAAGATTTCCACTCTTACTGCTTACCTTGTTTAGGCCCAGACCACAACGTAGCAGCTTGTCTAGCCTGTGCTTCTTTTAACTGACGGACGCTTAGACGTCGGTCGGAATTTGCTGAGGAATTTTTCGGCTCCGATTTTGCTTATATTATGCCGTCGGATCCTCCGACTACGCAAATATCTAAAAAGCGCAAGGAAAAGGACCGACACTCGCAGTCCGCGGTTTCGGCCGAAACCACGGTTAAGCCAACCACGAGTGTCTCTGTTTCGGCTGAAATCGAGCAAGCGGTTCATCCTTCAGCCGAAAACTTACCTCCTACCGAGGCCTCTTCCAACCTGGTGGAATCGGCTTCTGAAATCCCACCTGCTATTGCAGTTTCTCAGGAATTATCTGACACTATCCCCTTGGATATTTCAACCCCTGCACGTGGAGCTGATAGGCCACCTGCAACCATGTCCATTAAGGCCTTTGCCAGGGCTAAAGCAGCTAACACTACTAAATCTGTGCCTGCTAAGACCCCCTCTCACAGGCCTAGCTCTAGTTCACAAATGCTTAGTCTAGCAGAGGATCTCATTTCTTTAATTCGGGGATCCCAACCTCACCCAGACAGGGCCTCTCACCCACCTCCAGAGAAGAGGCCTAGAGCAGAGCCCCCTGAGCCAGTTTCTACATATGCACCATCCCCAAAATTTCCTCTGCTACCAGCCCAAATGCCATCTTCGAACGTCGTCGTTCTTGTCAGAGTAGTTTGCTGTGTTCCACTGTTTTTTCTCAGATATGTGCCAAGTTGGGGAATTCTTGTTTCTGTTGCTACTGTTGTGTGGTAGGGTTCACATTATCCAGAAAAGACAAATGCTGTTGGAAGACAAATTACACATAAGGCTGGCCATCTCCAGTGTTTGTTCTGCTTAGGGCTTACCCACGACCACAGGTCTTGTACAATTGTTCCAAAGACCTTAAGGAGTAGACGTTCCTCCTTAGCTGTTTATTTGGAGAACCAACGCTTAAAAGTTGCTAGGTTTAGGTAAGATGGAGCGATCCTTAGGGCTCGAGGTCAAGCCTTTTACGACGTGGAAGACCAAAAAGCTGAGGCCTGAACCTTCTGATGCCCCTCTTACCACAGATATCTCTCCTGAGGCAGAGGACTGCTTGGGGATGCATATGGTTCTTGGCCCCGATTCACAGGGCGAGCCCGATACTGAGTCCGACTACAGGCACGTCCTCAGAGGTTGTGCAGGCATCCATCTTGCATGTACAGTGGAAACTGAGGCTTATGATTACTGAAGACTCTAGGGGAGACCTTAGATCCTTTTGTGGGTGGAAATTCACTTGGATATTATTGAATGTAGGTCTATGTCCAGCCCACTTATGTTACATAGGGCTGATCTACATCTGAAAAAGAAGCAGAAGACCAAACATTTGTCCCCTCCTAAAGACTCTCAAAGCAATTGGGAACAATTCACCCAAGGCTTTTTAAAGGCCATTATGGCCCTTAGACCTATTTTGGGTGTTTCAGTCCCCCTCCCTCCCCAAGCACCGCTGATCCACCTAAAAGGGTTAGGGAAGAAGTTTCATCAGAGTACGAAGCATCCTCAAAAGATACATTTCTGGCCTATTCCTCACAGATCCCCTCCCCTTTAGATTACACTTCCCCAGAAGAAGACTCCAGTGGTATTGAATCAGCCTTGGAAGAACTCTCTTTTAGAGAGAGACTGGTTAAAATGTGTGATCATTTCAAATGGGTAGCAATCTGAAGTACAAAAGAGATACTGTGATCTTCTGCAAGTGGAATCCCCTATCCCTTTAGCTATTCCTCCTGTGTTACCTGCATTTCTAGATGCCTTCGTCTCTGCTTCCCAGACCCCAGATTCCCAGCCTCCTGCCCCTTAAGGAACCTGACCGATTTTACAAGGTATTTGAGGACTGCAAGTTCTTGTTCAGATGTACTACAGCAGACCCATCAGTTATTTCAGTGGCTTCAGACAAACAATTCAGGTTACTGCCTTCAACTGCTCTCCTTCCTTCCTGATAAGGAAAGCAGGATCCTGAAAAGGCTGGGTAAAAACGTCTACACTTCTGCCACTTGGGTGTTTACAGATATTAATTATCAAACGCACATGACTAAATTTTGCCCTAGAGCTTCTCTCAGCTCTCTCAGGTCATTTCTGATTTGCTTGATTCAGAGCATAAGAGTTTTGCTGTGTCCTTGATAGGAAACTCCTCTCAAGTAGCCCACCACTCCAAATGCAGCTGTGGCTGTGATGCTGCAGAGGTGTCTGCTAGGGCAGCTGCCTCTGGCTCTGTCTTAAGGAGATCTCTTGGTTAAGACTCCAGCCATTACCAGATGATATTAAAGCTAAAGTTATGGGTGCACCTTTGGACAGCTCTGCATTGTTTGGCCCTGCAACAGCTAACTTGTTCAAGTATCTCCATGCAAAGGGTAAAGAATTGCAGGAATTGAAACACATCCTTGTTTCTCTAGTACCCAAGTTTCAAAGGAATTATCCAGCTAAACTGTTTTTTGTTTGTAAGTAGACACTCCTGCCCTACACTACCTAAAACAAAAAAAAAAGTGGTAGGAGGCCACAACAGACTAGGACTTCTGCAAATCTGAAACCGAAACAGCCTTTTCCTCCTGACAGGCCTGGTTCTCCCTGACTGCCCAAACCACCTTCCTCATTCCCAGCACCTTTCTCTGTCTCTGCTAGCCTGGGAAAGCATAACTGAAGACTCCTGGGTTCACTCTGTCATTCAAAAAGGGTACTTTCTGATGTGGGATTCCATACCTTCCTTCAGGGAATTCCTCAACATCAAGGGAATAATTTCCTTCCTTTTCAGAGGTACTGCTAGACCTACTGAGACAAAGGACCATTCAGAAGGGTCTTCAAGACCAAAAAGGAAGAGACTTCTACTCCAGAATGTTCCTAATGCCCATAAAAGATGGTCATTGGAGACCCATTCTGGATCTTTTTTTAATCTCAACATCTTTTGAAGGTACCACCTTCTGTACATTAACGCTTCAGACCTTGTTTCCCCTTATTCTGCCAGAAGCCTACCTGGCTTCCCTGGGTATCAAAAATGCATACCTGCACATTCTGTCCACCCCAACTGCAGGACGTTTTTACGTTTCTCTGTGGCTTCCTGGCATTTTCAGTTATATGCCTTGACTTTTGGCACCTCTACTGCACCAAGGGTTTTCATAAAATGTCTAGCTCCATGATTGCCTGCCACAGGCTTCAAGGCATCTACATTTTTTTCATACCTGGACAATCTCCTCTTTTTGGCCACCTCCCCAGAGATCTTGGAACAAAATAGTTTCTTTGCCATTTCACTCCTACATCTGGAGTTTGCCATAAACAACAAAAAATCCTTTGTAATCCCCCTCAGGATCACATCTTCCTGGGGTGCAGGATTCAGACAAACGTCATGACAGTCTCTTCCTCCTCAGAAGGCTCAGTACCTCATCTCTTGCTTCCAAAACCTTCTGCCTCTGCACCACATTACAGCCAGAGAATTCTTCAGGGTCTTGGGCTTCATGGCATCCACCATCCAAATGTTACCACTGGCCAAACTTCACATGAGAACTCCAGTGGTTCCTAAAGTCAGTTTGGATGCAGCATTCGCATCCCCTGGAGTTTCCAGTTCTTTTCATTCCCTGTCTGAAGAAAGAACTCCAGTGGTGATCCAGCAGTTGTCACTGAAAACCCAGGACTCCCCAGGCAGTGTACATTCAATCCAGCCAAATTTGTGTGGCAGATTCCTTGAGCAGTTGCATAACAGTCCCATGAATGGATGCTTCAGTGGGATTTGCTTTTGGATGTTTTCCATCAGTGGGGTATACCTCAAGTACATTTCTTTGCCACTCAGTTTTTTGCCAGAGTTCCACATCCTCTGGTTTAGAAGGTGGACGCCCTCTCATCCTCGTGGAAAGGGAATGTTTCTTTATGCATTCCCTCCCCTTCCGCTCATTCCGAAAGTCCTGTTCAGAATTCAGCAGGACAACCCAAAAGTCTTGCTGGTGACTCCCTTTTGGTCAAGACAACATTGATTCCCTCTTCTCCTGCATTTAACCAAGGGCAGTCACCACAATTTACCTCAGAGTGAACCTTCTCGCACAAGACAAAGAAAGTCTTGTCGATCCCCATCTATCAACCCTTCAATTGACTCTGTGGGTGATGGGGCTTTAATTCCTTTTAGACACCTGTTCTCGGAAGACATTCTAAGGGTCTTGCAGGGGGCTAGGAAACCAGTACCAGGAAAATCTTACTTTTCCAAGTGGAAGAGATTTTCGCATTGGTGTCTCTCATGAAACCAAGATCCACTACTAGTGGAAGTACCCTTGGTTCTATCTTACCTGCTCAATGCTAGCTTAGCTTACTACTCTGTGAAGGCTAACATGTCCGCCGTCTCTGCTTGTCTGCCTTTATCCCCCACTCTAGCAACAGATTTGAGGCTAAACAATTTCTTAAAGGTGTCTTTAACATTAGACCTCACAGGAAGAGCCTATTCCTCCTCCTTGGGATCTTAATTTTGTACTGGAAAAGCTGACTCTTCCCCCTTCCTTTTGAACCAGCTTCATCAGCTTCCCTGCAACATTGGTCTTGGAAAACTGTACTTCTACTGGCTTTAACTGTAGCCAGACGTGTGTCTGAATTCCAGGCCCTTATAGCCTCTCCTCCCTTTTTGTTTTTCCATAAAGACAGGGTGTCTTTGCAGAATAACCCTTCCTGGTATGCTCAAGGTAGTCAATGAACTGTCTCCCAACCAGTCCATTCATTTTCCTACCTTATTTCCTTCTCAGAATTTGAGTGAGAAGGTGTTGCATACCCTGGATGTGCCTAGACAACTTTAGTCTTGTCTAAATAAAATCTATGAGGAAATGAGACCAGCGTTTTGTTTCCCATCATCACAGGGCTCTGGGACTGCCTGATGTTCTTCGTGTTTCACTGTTGCAGTCATTACAATTGGGTTATCCTGCTGGCAGGCTACCTGCAGTCGGCCTGAATTCCAAAGTCGTGGTCCGGCGTCTGTTGCTGTCGCCTCCTCCCTAATGTCAGTGCGCCAGGGGTATAAAAGATGCAGCCAACGCCATTTTCTTCCATCTTTCTTGCCGCGCGGTGCCTGAAGCAAAAGTAGTTCGCAAGTGCAGGTCGGCCAACTCCTGAGATTTTCAAGTTCGAATTTCAGATCTGAAGTCTTCATTAAAGCTAAGTACCCCATTGGGGAAACTTTTTTCTTGCTCCAGACCGATATCGGAATTTATAAAAAGCGCAAAGAAAAAGAAAAGGACAGGCATCCGAGGTCCAAAACCGACAAGGCTTCGGCTAGGCCAGTCGCCGGTTCTCAGCGAGGTGCTTTCGCAGCCCCTGACACCCGCTACCTCAGAGCCACAGGCCGCTTCCTACTCCCACGTGGAGCCAACTAGGCCACTGGAAACTCAAGGTATTGGACCCTCGGAAACTCTTCCCTCAGATGGGTCCGGAGACACTGAGCAGGCATCTGCTTCTGAAGGTGTTTTCAGGCCTACACAGTTATATGTGAAAATGACTTCAGCTTCAAAGGCAAAGACTAAAGCACCTCTAAAGACAAAGAAACAAGTACAGCATTCCCCTGGACAGGCCTCCATGCCTAAAAAACAGATGCTTAAAATGGCCGAAGACCTAACTGCTTTGATCAGGGGTTTCCATCCCGCTCCTGATAAGAGGCCTAGGCAAGAGACAGAATATGAATCTTCAGATCAGGTTTCCATTTCCTCTGATTCCTCTTCTGAACAGGGATACTCTCTTCCTCCCTATGAGGATTCTGATGCTGAAGAATCTATCCCTTCAGCCTCTCCTCCGGAGGATTATTCTTTTGGGGAGACCCTGCATACTATGAGGGAGCACTTCCACTGGGAGAGCCAAGATTACTCAGAATCTAAGAAAAGGCTCAGAGATTTTCTTTTACTACCTCAGCACAGGCCACTTGCTATTCCTCCTGTTTTAGACATTGTAGATGATGTATTTATAGAGTCCAGTCTTATTCCTGACTCTTTACCAGCAGCTCCTGTTAAGCCAGACAGATACTACAGGGTTACTGATTCACATAAACTTCTTTATAAAAACCCTGCTGCTGACCCAGAAACTATCTCTCAGGGTCCCAGAGGGGTCAAGGCGTCCACTGCAAAAAACCCTATCCCCTCTGATAGAGATTCAAGGGTCCTGGATAGATGGGGGAAAAAGATTTACACTTCTGCTACCTTGGCTGTAAGGGCCTTAAATTGTCAGTTTCATATGTTTAAATATCAGCAATATCTGATGTCACTACTTAAACAGAAAATGTTGACAAATTCTGAATGTGCAGAAAACAAAGAAATGCAGGATTTATTGCATGCAGCTGAACAAGTAGGAAAGCATACTTTGCAATGTGGTTTTGATTCTCTGGAGGCCTCCTGCAGGGCCGCTGTTAAGGGTTCTGTCATTAGGAGGCATGCTTGGTTAAAGGAACAGAATCTGCCTAATTATGTTAAAGCAAAATTATTAGATGCTCCATTACAGCATGATATTTTGTTTGGTGTTAAAGAAAATGGAGGACAAAACTAAATCTATGCAAATAGTCAAGGATTTCTTACAGGTACAACCTCCCAGATTTAGCAGGAACGGACCTGCAAAGAATTGGTCCTGTCCAGTGTCATACAGGCCACAAAGAGGCAGATACAGACGCCCCAGAGGCAGATCCCAACCCCAAGGCTCATACAGGTCTAAATAATGGGGTGCTTCTACCTCCAAAAGCAGAGAAGATAAATAACAGCCATACAGGAAACAGCCTCAATGACTTTCCCCTGCCAGCACCAAGCAATTATCTTCTGGCAGCTCCTTTAGGGGGAAAACTAGCACTTTTTCCAAAAAATTGGCACATGATCACCCAGGATAAATGGGTCTTGAATATAGTGTCACAAGGCTACAGATTCCTTTTTCACACCCTGCCAAGAGCAAACGGTATGCTAGACCTGCCACGCAATCAGTGGGCAGAGGCACAAAAACAAGTTTCATCCCTCATGGATATGAGGGCCATTCAGCGAGTACCACAGCAAGAGCAGGGACTATGATTTTACTCGACTGTTCTAGGTGCCCAGAAAGGACAAAGCCTGGAGACCAATACTGGACCTGTCTATTCTAAACACATTTCTGGATATTCCAAAATTCAAAATGTTGACTCTGCAGCAGCTTCTGCCCATGCTGGGCAAAAAGGCTTGACTTGTGACTTTAGACCTAAAAGAGGCATACCTGCATGTCCCAGTCAGACAATCATGCAGAAGATACCTCAGATTTATAGCTGGCTCAATGCACTACCAATTCTCTGCACTACCCTTTGGCTTATCTACTGCATGCAGGGTCTTCACAAAATGCCTGGCACCAGTAATTGCATTTTGCAGACAAAGAGGAATACAAATATATCCATACTTGGACGACTGCCTTATTCAAGCAGAGAACAAGGACATTCTACTACAGCATCTGGCGTTTGTAAAAAGATTGCCAACATGCCTAGGGTACACAGTAAACGAAAAGAAATCAAAACTAGTACCCTCTCAAGAGATAATATTCCTGGGTGCAAGCTTAAATACAACTGCCCAGACGGCTTACCTCACGCTAGACAAACAAAGACAGCCGACTGCTTATTTCAAAATGTTGGCAACAAAGACCCAGTTATCTGCAATTAAAATTCTGCAGGCATTGGGCTTCATGGCATCCTGCATTCTGCTAATTCCATATGCAAAACTGCATATGAGGAAACTACAATGGTATCTAAAAAGTGTTTGGACTCAACATTGCCACAGCCTGGAAACAATAATTACCCTCATTCCCTGCCTGCAACAGGAGTTTCGATGGTGGGCAAAGGCCTGTCCCCACAACAAGGGACAGCCTTTCACTTTACCCACAGCCAGGCAGACATTAACAACAGATGCATCAGATTATGCCTGGGGGGCCCACATGGAAAGAAGATGTATTCAGGCACATGGTCCGCAAGCCAAATGCATCTACATATCAATCAAAAAGAGATGCTAGCTGTTCAAAATGCCCTGACAGCCTTCAAGGATCTAATTCATCCAGTACAACTATTGATAAAGACTGACAATACTACAGTCATGTGGTACATAAACAAGCAGGGAGGCACACATTCCTGCCCCCTCTGCAGACTAGCCATGACTTTGTGGGACACAGCATTGACTTACCTAGTACATCTGCAAGCACAATTCCTGCCAGGAAAGATAAATACTCTGGCAGACGAACTAAGCAGAAACCTAATGGATCCCCATGAGTGGAAACTGGATCCACAAGTCTTCAGCATGATAACAAGAAACTGGGGATGCCCGGACATGGACCCATTTGCCTCCCCTCACAACTGCCAACTACAGAGATTCTGCACAAGGACTTATCACAAGCAAGCATGGAAAGTAGTGGATGCTCTATCTTTCAGCTGGAAAAACTTAACAGTATATGCTTTTAATCCACTGCATTTCCTCCCCAAGGTACTCCTAAAGATCAGACGAGAGAAGCCAAAAATGATACTGATTGCCCCAGACTGGCCCCGTCAGCACTGGTACCCAACCCTAAAGAACTTTTCTCAATGCCCAGCCTGGACATTACCTGAAATTCCTCACTTATTGACCCAACAAAACAGTCAGATCATGCACAGCCAACTCAGGACCTTAAATCTGGCAGCATGGCGAATAATGTAACCATTCAAAAAGCACCTCTCTCTAAAGCAGTGATGGATGTTATTTTGGAGGCCAGGAGGCCTAGCACCAGAAAATCTTATGCAGTAAAATGGAAGAGATTCTGTGCTTGGAACCAGACACAAGGAATTGACACGATTGTACCAAATATTCCTTAGATTTTGCAATACATAACTGAGATGCTGGGCAAAGGCCTATCCTTTTCATTAATTAAGATTCATGCCTCTGCCATTTCAGCTCATTACAATACAGAACCACCTATTTTTTCTCATCCATTACTAAGGCGGTACCTCAGAGGGGCCAAAAACATAATACCTCCAAGGAGAGCACCAATACCTGCATGGGACCTCAATTATGTTTTGGAAAAACTCACACTGCCTCCTTTTGAGCCAGCCCCTACAGCTGATATAAAATTCTTATCCTGGAAATCAGCTCTGCTCCTAGCAATAACCTCTGCAAGACGAGTCTCAGAGTTACAGGCACTTATGGCTGTGGAACCTTTTATCATTTTCCATCCTGACAGGGTTTCTCATAGGTTCATAGATTAGTACTAAGCTAACTGCCCTTGCGAGCCATTTTAAGCCTAGCCAATTATCCCTTGTCAGACTCAAACCCTGCACGTTGTGTTTGTAAGTCAAACACCTTAACCATTAGGCCACCCTCCCAACCAAACCCCTACATTTATGCCTAAGGTAGTGTCCAGTGTGGCCCTGAATCAAACAATTAATTTGCCTACCTTTTATCCAAAATTACAGAATAAGGGTGAGAGACTTATGCATTCTTTGGACATTCACAGGCAGCTACACTTCTACTTGGACAGAGCCAAAGCTTTCAGAAAGACTGCTCAACTTCTAGTGGCATATGCTGCAGGATCACAAGGAAAGGCTATCTCAAAGCAGACTATTTCAAAGTGGGTAGGCCACTGCATTAGTTTCTGTTATTCACAGCATGGCACATCAGTGCCTAAGGGCATTAGGCCACATTCAACCAGAGCAGCAGCCACTTCAACAGCCTTCCTCAGAGGAGTACTAACCAAAGACATCTTAGAGGCTGCAACTTGGACTTCAGTGCACACTTTTACAAAGCACCATCACTTACCTCTCTACTCTAAATCCAGGGCAGGCTTTGCCACTGCAGTTCTGCAGGACTTCATAGCCTCTCTTAAACCTATTTACCCCAGCTGCCCACCCTTAGCTTTGGGATTCAACCCAATTGAAATGACTGCAAGTGAAACACTATATTGTACAGTTGTGTACCTACTATAAATGTAGATGTTAGAGTGTATTCACTGTTGCAGTCCAGGTTACCCACCCACCATCCCCCTTTCCTTTGCTGGGACTTCTCTGTACTTCTATATTCTATACAACCTATATGGTGTATTTGCTTGTAGATG
The DNA here is from genome assembly GCF_019279795.1 of Protopterus annectens. NCBI lineage: Eukaryota > Metazoa > Chordata > Ceratodontiformes > Protopteridae > Protopterus > Protopterus annectens. Next base: position 852,119,503 of record NC_056729.1, read on the forward strand.
AAGGAAGTGTTTTACTTTACTGCATGCATGTTTATTGGTATAAATTAGCCTACCCTTTTGGTGGCACTTGACATCTGGGGCAAGAAAAACTGAAGAAAATGGCGTTGGCTGCATCTTTTATACCCCTGGCACACTGACGTCAGGGAGGAGGCGACAGCAACCGACGCCAGACCAGGACTTTGGATTTCAGGCCGATTGCGGGTAGCCTGCCAGCAGGATAACACAATTATAATGACTGCAACAGTGAATACACTCAAGCATCTACATTTATGGTAGGTACACAACTGTACTTTCGCACGTGCCAGTTGGCCGACTCCTGAACTTTTCGAATTCTAGTTTCAGAATCGAAGTCTTCACTAAGGCTAAGTACCCCATTGGGGAAACTTTTTTCTTGCTCCATTCCGATGTCAGAAAAAGTTAATAATTGTATTACTTGTGGGAAGCAAATACCTCATAAGGATTTCCATTTATACTGTATTCCTTGCCTAGGTCCTGATCACAACGTGACTGGCTGTTGGTTTTGTGCTAGATTTAACCAACACACTATTAAGCGTCTGTATATTTTTGCCTCAAAATATTTTGGAAACAGATTTAACTACCCTGAAATGTCGTCGGATAGCAATCCAACTACCGGAGTACACAAAAAATGCAAAGAAAAGGACCGAGACAGACCGCCAAGGTCCAAAACCGACAAAGCTTCTCCTAAGCCAGTCGCCGGTTTGTCAGTACTCAGTGAGGCGCTTTCGCAGCCCCTGATACCCGCTACCTTCGAGTCGCAGGCCCCTACCGAGACCCCTGTGGAGTCTGGCATGCCGCAAGATACTCATAAAAGTATTGTACCCACGGAGGTCTCTTCCTTGGATGGTCCGGAGCCGCTGAGCAGGCACCGGCTTCTGAGGGTGTATTCAGGCCTCAACATTTTTATATAAAACCGACGACAGCTGCAAAACCAAGGAAAAAAGCAACTTCTAAAGCTAAAAAAATTACGCATGAGCCACGTGCACTGGCCGCTATGCCTAAAAACAGATGATCAAAATGGCTGAAGACCTAATTACCTTGATCAGGGGTTCCCAACCCCCTCCTGATAAGAGGCCTAGGCAAGACACTGATTATGAATCTTCAGATCAGGTTTCTATTTCTTCTGATTCCTCTTCTGATCAGGAATTATCTATTCCTCCCTATGAGGATTCAGATGCAGAGGAATCTATCCCATCTGCATCACCTCCTGAGGATTATTAATTTGGAGAAACCTTGCATACTTTGAGGGAGCATTTTCACTGGGAGAGTCAAGATTTCTCAGAATCAAAAAAAGAGGCTCAGGGATTTCCTCCTTCTCCCTCAGCACAGGCCTTTAGCCATACCCCCTGTTTTAGACATTGTGGATGATGTGTTTTCGGAGTCAAGCTTGACTCCTGACTCCTTACCTCCGGCTCCCAGCAAGCCTGATAGATATTACAGAGTCCCTGACTGACTCACATTTTTATTTAGAAACCCTGCTGCTGACCCTGAAACTATTTCACAGGGTCCAAAGGGAGTTAAGACCTCAACAGCAAAAAATCCTACTCCCTCTGACAGAGATTCCAGGGCACTGGATAGATGAGGAAAGAAAGTTTATACATCTGCAACCTTGGCAGTTAGGGCCTTAAACTGCCAGTTTCATATGCTCAAGTATCGACAACATGTTATGGGATTGCTGAAACAGAAAATGATGTTGATTTCTGAATGTGCAGAAAATAAAGAATTGCAGGACCTATTGCATGCAGCTTAACAAGTTGGAAAGCATACTTTGCAATGTGGTTTTGATTCCTTAGAGGCCTCCTGCAGGGCTGCAGTTACTGGATCTGTGATTAGAAGGCATGCCTGGCTAAAAGAGCAAAATTTGCCTGATCATGTTAAAGCTAAATTACTAGATGCACCTTTACAGCATGATACTCTGGTATTAAGGCAGAAGAGGTTTTAAAGAAAATGGAAGACAAAGCCAAGTCTATGCAAACTGTAAAAGACTTCTTACAAGTGCAGCCACCAAGATTCAGTAGACACTGGCCTACAAAAAATCGGTCCTTTCCTGTGTCCAACAGAGCTCAAAGGGGCAAATCCAGACACCCTAAAGGTTCTAGATACCAGGCACAAGATTCTTACAGGTCAAAGCAATGGGGTGCTTCTACCTCCAAATATGGAGGAGATAAAGCGCAACCCTACAGAAAACAGTCCCAATGACTTCCCTCTGCTATCACCAAGCCCTTACCTTTAGGCAGCACCCTTTGGGGGAAAATAAGCACTTTTTGCTCAAAATTGGCAGTTAATAACCTAGGACAAGTGGGTGCTAAACATAGTATCCAGGGATACAGATTCCATTTCCATACTCTGCAGTGGCAAAACGGTTGGCCGGATCTGCCAAAAAATCAATGGGCAGAGGCACAGAAACAGGTTACGTCCCTCGTGGGTATGGGGGCTATTCTGCCAGTACCAGAACAGGAAAAAGGACAAGGTTTTTACTCAAAACTGTTCTTGGTACCCAGAAAGGACCAGGCCTGGAGGCCAATACTGGATTTATCAATTTTGAACACATTCCTGGACATTCCAAAATTCAAAATGCTAACTTTGCAGCAGCTTCTGCACATGCTGGGCAAGAATGCTTGGCTGGTGACATTAGACCTAAAAGAGGCTTACCTGCATGTCCAAATAAGGGAATTGTGCAGAAGATACCTCTGTTTCAAGGCTGGCTTAATGCATTACCAATTCTCTGCACTGCCCTTTGGCTTATCTACTGCGCCCAGGGTCTTTACAAAGTGCCTGGCACCAGTAATTGCTTTTTGCATTCAAAGAAGTATACAAATATATCCTTACATGGACGACTGTCTCATTCAAGCAGAGAGCAAGGACATTCCTCTTCATCACCTGGCATTTGTGAAAAGGCTTCTAACATGCCTAGGGTACACAATAAACGAAAATAAATCACAACTGGTAAGCTCTCAAAAGATAACATTCCTGGGTGCAAGCTTGAATACAGCTGCCCAGATGGCTTTCCTCACACCAGACAAACAAAGGCGGCAACTGACTACTTACCTCAAACTGATGGCAACAAAAACCCAGTTATCTGCAAGACAAACTCTGCAGGCTTTGGGGTTCATGGCATCCTGAATCCTACTGATTCCATATGCAAGACTGCATATGAGGAAACTTCAGTGGTACCTAAAAAGTTTACGGAGTCAACATTGTCACAGTCTGGAAACAATGATTCCTCTCATTCCCTGCCTACAACAGGAGTTTCTATGGTGGGCAAAGGCATGTCACCAAAACATGGGACAGGCCATCTCTCTACCCCCTGCCAGGCAAACCTTAACAACAGACTCATCAGACTATGCATGGGGGGCCCACCTGGCCGGAAGATGCATTCAGGGTATATGGAGCCCAAAACAAATGCATCTGCATATCAAACAGAGAGAGATGTTAGCTGTTCAAAATGCCCTGACAGCCTTCAAGGACTTAACTTCATCCAGGACAACTACTGATAGACGGACAGCACCACGGTTATGTGGTATGTAAACAAGCAGGGGGGTCACGCACTCATACCCCCTTTGCAGACTAGCCATGGCACTGTGGGACACAGCTTTGACTTACCAAGTACATCTTCAAGCTCAATTCCTGCCAGGAAAGCTAAATACTCTGGCAGACAATTTAAGCAGAAACCTTATGGACCCTCACGAGTGGAAACTAGATCCACAAGTCTTCAGCATGATAACAAAGAAATGGGCATGCCTGAACATAGATCTATTTGCCTCTCCTCAAAATTATCAATTGAAAAGATTTTGCACAAGGACTTATCACAGACAAGCATGGAAAGAGGACGCCCTATCCTTCAGTTGGAAAAAAAACAGTTTACGCCTTTCCTCCTCTGCCTCTTCTTCCCAAGGTCCTACTAAAAGTCAGACAAGAGAAACCAAAGATGCCCCAGACTGGCCCTGCCAATACTGGTACCCAGTCCTAAGTAACTTGTCTCAATATCCAGCTTGGACCTTACCTCAAAGACCTCAGTTACTGTCCCAGCAAAACAGTCAGATCCTGCACAATCAGCTCCAAACACTGAACCTGGCAGCATGGCTGATCATGTAGTTATGCAAACAACACCTCTCAGTAAGCTGTGATGGATGTGATTTTGGAAGCCAGAAGGCCTAGTACTAGAAAATATTATGCTGATAAATGGAAGAGATTCTGTGCTTGGAATCTAGCACAAGGAACTGATACAGCAAAACCAAATATTCCTCCGATATTACAATTCTTGACTGAGATGCTTGACAAAGGCCTCTCTTTTCTCATCAATAAAAATCCATGCCTCTGCCATTTCGGCTCATTACAATACAGAGCCACCAATCTTTTCTCATCCTTTACTAAAGCAATATCTTAGAGGAGCCAAAAATGTAAGCCCTCCCAGATCATCACAAATACCTGCATGGGACCTCAATTATGTGTTGGAAAAGCTCACCCTGCCTCCATTTGAACCAGCTGCTATTGCAGATCTAAAGCTTTTATCATGGAAAACAGCTCTGCTCCTAGCAATTACTTCAGCGAGAAGAGTCTACAGGCCCTCATGGCTGTGGAGCCTTTTATCATATTTTACCTAGACAGGGTGTCTCTGAGGACCAATCCTTCATTTATGCCTAAGGTGATTTCCAGTGTGGCTTTTAACCAAACTATTCATCTGCCAACCTTTTATCCAAATCCGCAGAACAAGGGGGAGAGAATTCTGCATTCCTTGGACGTACACAGACAGCTAAGATTCTACTTGAGCAGGATTAAAGCTCTATGAAAAACTGAGCAATTACTAGTGACATATGCTACAGGATCAGAAGGAAAGGCTATTTCAAAGCAGGCTATTTCAAAGTGGATAAGCCACTGCATTTGTTTCTGCTACTTACACCATGGCAAACCTGTGCCCAAGGGCATTAGGTCTCATTCCACCAGAGCTGCAGCTATTTCAGCAGACTTTCTCAGAGGAGTACCAACCAAAGACATTCTAGAGGCTGCTACTTGGGAGTTCTGTTCACACCTTTACAAAGCATTATCATTTGCCTCTCTACTCTTAAGTGCAGGGCCTTATAGCTGCCCCTAATGCTGTTTAGCTCCAGCCTCCCATCCATAGCTTTGGGATTCTACCCAAATGTAATGACTGCAACAGTGAAACACGAAGAACATAGTACAGTTGTGTACACTTAACATAAATGTAGATGTTTGAGTGTATTCACTGTTGCATTCCAGGTTACCCGCCCGCCATCCCCCTTTCATTCTGGAGTTTATCTTTCCTTCACTATCTTCTACAACCTATGTGTTGTATTTGCTTGTAGATGAAGGTAAAGTTTGTATTGTTGCATGTATATATAGTTTATGTATATAGATTTGGTACCTTTTTGGGGAACCCTGACATCGGGGGCAAGAAAAACTAAAGAAAATGGCATCTGCTGCTTGTTTTATACCCTGACGACCTGACGTCATGGAAGAGGAGACAGCAACCGACGCAGGACCCAAGACTTTGGAATTCAGGCCGACTGAGTGTAACTTGCCAGCAGATTACCCAAATGTAATGACTGCAACAGTGAATACACTCGAACATCTACATTTATGGTAAGTGTACACAACTGTACTTTTCCAAGCAGACTATTTCTACTTGGATTTCTAAGGCTATTTCCTTTTATTATGTGAATCATGGTAAGTGCCTTCTGTCTTCTGTAAAGGCCCATTCCACTAGGGCTATAGCTTCATCTGGCACTTTCCTTCAAGGGACTAGACACTAGCTCTATTTTTGAAGCAGCTACATGGACTTTATCCCTTATGTAAAGTATACTGCAACAGTGAAGAGAAGGACATCTATCGTTATGGTAAGATTTTACACGTTTCTTTATAAGCCTCTGTTTGTTTGTTTTTTTTTTTTTTTTGATAATCACCTGGGCTGAGACTGTAATTGGTCCACTCACCTGGACTGAGACTGTAATTGGTCCACTGTGATCAGTGCTCTGCCCAGGCTAGCAAATCCAAATAGATATTAATGAATAACTGAGCTATAAGTGCTGTCTGAGAGTACTTGTAAACCTTTATGTAGAACAAAGAACCTTCAAGCTGTGGAGGTAGGAGTCTAGGTGTACTTTCTGTTTATTTAGGTAAGAGTAGCTTGAGTATTATTTTTTCTCCTTCTGTTCTACCCAGAGGAGAGGTTATATTACATTTTGCACACAACTCTCGTGAATATAGTAGACAGTTTGTGTGGTAATAACTGCAGCCTGTACTCTTCTTTCAGGTTTCACTGAGACTTATTCTTCACCCTTGTCAGTCTTTTCTTCCAGGAGCTCTCGATTTTGCCCATCAAACAGATGGGGATGAGCAGTAGTGACCAAACGTGGTCAGCCATTACTGGTACTGCAGTGAGATGATTCACATGATGTTTACATGCAACTACATAAAATCAGATAAGAAAAAAAAATGGGTCCACTGCATCCCCCAGTTGTAAGGTCCTTAAAGGTTTATCAGCAATTGACACCAAATAAAGGTCATGTGATCTTTTCATGTCATACTATTGCTACTGTAAAATTTAGTAGGTTAATATCAAAATGTTCAGGTTAGTCATCAGTGTTTAACGTAAAACCTGTCCATGTTACTGCAAACTATTTTTTTTAATTCAGTTAATATTAAGTGTGAAATGTGGTTTTGTGGAGGAACCCTCTCACACCGCCTTGAACTAGATAAACTTAACTCCAAGTTCTCACTGCCTCAGATTAAAGGGAATGCATGTTTGTCAGGAAGAAACAAGTACTTCATTTACCCCAAAGAGTGTAGCTTTTGAATTAGCATACTTAGTTTGGGGGGGGGGCTCAGCCTGTTACATTAAGGGTGATTTCCTCTCTCTTTTTCACTAGTGTATTTCATTGATGTTCTTCGTGTTTCACTGTTGCAGTCATTACATTTGGGTAATCTGCTGGCAGGTTGCCCTCAGTCGGCCTGAATAACAAAGACTTGGGTCCTGCAGCTGTGTCTGTCTCTTCTTCCATGACATCAGGTCGTCAGGGGTATAAAACATGCAGCCGACGCCATTTTAATCAGTCTTTCTTGCCGCGCGTTGCCTGAAGCAGAAGCAGTTCGCAAGTGCCGGTCGGCCAACTCCTGAAATTTTCGTTTTCGAGTTTCAGAACCAAAGTCCTCCACCTAAAGCTAAGTACCCCGTTGGGGAAACTTTTTCTTGCTCCTTACCTACCGATGTCAATAAAAGTTAATAATTGTATTAGTTGTGGGAAGCAAATACCTCATAAGGATTTTCATTTGTACTGTATTCCTTGCCTAGTTCCTGACCACAACGTGCCTTGCTGTCAGTTTTGTGCTAAATTTAACCAACGCACTATTAAGCGTCTGTATATTTTTGCTTCTAAATATTTTGGCTCAAGATTTAACTATCCAGAAATATAGTCGGTTAGCAATCCGACTACCGGAATTCACAAAAAACGCAAAGAAAAACACAGAGACAGACCGTCGAGGTCCAAAACCGACGAAGCTTCTCCTAAGCCAGTCACCAGATGTTCTTCGTGTTTCACTGTTGCAGTTATTACATTTGGGTAATCTGCTGGCAGGTTTCCGTCAGTCGGCCTGAATTCCAAAGTCTTGGGTCCTGCATCAGTTGCTGTTTTCTCTTCCATGACATCAGGTAGTCAAGGGTATAAAACATGCAGCCGACGCCATTTTCTTTAGTCTTTCTTGCCGCATGGTGCCCGAAGCAGAAGCATTTCGCAAGTGCCGGTCGGCCGACTACTGAAATATTCATGTTTGAGTTTCAGAACCGAAGTCTTCAATAAAGCTAAGTACCCCGTTGGGGAAACCGATGTCAGAAAAAGTTAATAATTGTATTACTTGTAGGAAGCAAATACCTCATAAGGATTTCCATTTATACTGTATTCCTTGCCTAGGCCCTGATCACAACGTGCCTGGCTGTCAGTTTTGTGCTAGATTTAAACAACATACTTTTAAGCGTAGGTATATATTTGCATCTAAGTATTTTGGAAACAGATTTAACTACCCAGAGATGTCGTCTGATAGCAATCCAACTACCGGAGTACATACAAAATGCAAAGAAAAGGACAGAGAAAGGCAGTAGAGATCCAAAACTGACGAAGCTTCTAAGCCAGTCGCCGGTTCGCCGGTACTCAGGCGCTTTCGCAGCCCCTGTTACCCACTGCCTTTGAGTCGCGGGCCTCTACCGACACCCATGTGGAGTCCGGCATGCCGCAAGATACTGAAGGTATTGGACCGACGGATGTATCTCCCTCGGATGTGTCCAGAGCCACTGAGCAGGCACCGGCTTCTGAGGGCGTATTCAGACCTCAACATTTTTATATCAAACTGAAAGCTGCAAAACCAAAGGCAAAGACACCTTCTAAAACTAAAAAAAGATGCCCGAGCCACGTGCACAGGCCTCTATGCCTAAAAAACAGATGATCAAAATGGCTGAAGACCTTATTACCTTGATCAGCGGGTACCCATCCCCCCTCCAGATAAGAGGCCTAGGCAGGACACTGACTATGAATCTTCGGATCAGGTTTCTATTTCTTTTGATTCCTCATCTGATCAGGAATTATCTTTACCTCCCTATGAGGATTCTGATGCTGAGGAGTCTATTCATTCTGCATCTCCTCCTGAGGATTATTCATTTGGAGAAACCTTGCATACTTTGAGGGGGCATTTTCACTGGGAGAGTCAAGACTTCTCAGAATCAAAAAAGAGGCTCAGGGATTTCCTCCTTCTCCCTCATCACAAGCCTCTAGCCATTCCCCCTGTGTTAGACATTATGGATGATGTTTTTTCAGAGTCAAGCCTGACCCCTGACTCTCTACCTCTGGCTCCCAGTAAGCCTGACGGGTATTACAGGGTCCCTGACTCTCATAAATTTTTATTTAGAAACCCTGCTACTGATCCTGAAACTATTTCACAGGGTCCAAAGGGAGTTAAGGCCTCAACAGCAAAAAACCCTACCCCTTCCGACAGAGATTCAAGGGTACTGGACATATGGGGAAAAAAGGTTTATACATCTGCAACCTTGGCAATCAGGGCCTTAAACTGTCAATTTCATATGCTTAAGTACCAACAACATGTTATGGGATTGCTGAAACAGAAAATGATGTTGATTTCAGAAAGTGCAGAAAATAAGGAATTGCAGGAATTATTGCATGCAGCTGAACAAGTTGGAAAGCATACTTTGCAATGTGGTTTTGATTCTTTAGAGGCCTCGTGCAGGGGCCGCAGTTACTGGATCTGTGATTGAGGCATGCCTGGTTAAAGGAACAAAATTTGCCTGTTCATGTTAAAGTTAAATTGCTAGATGCACCTTTACAGCATGATTCTGTTTGGTATTAAGGCAGAAGAAGAAGTTTTAAAGAAAATGGAAGACAAAGCTAAGTCTATGCAAACTGTTAAAGATTTCTTGCAAGCGCAGCCACCTAAATTCAGTAGACACTGGCCTGTAAAAAATTGGTCCTTTCCTGTGTCAGACAGAGCTCAAAGGGGAAAATCCAGACGCCCTAAGGGTTCCAGGTACCAGGCTGAAGACTCATACAGGTCAAAGCAATGGGGCGCATCCACCTCCAAATCTGGAGGAGATAAAGCGCAAACCTACAGAAAGCAATTCCAATAACTTCCTCTGCCTACACCAAGCACTTATCTTTTGGCAGCACCCATAGGGGGAAAATTAGCACTTTTTGCTCAAAATTGGCAGTTAATAACCCAGGACAAGTGGGTACTGAACATTGTATCACAGGGATACAGATTTCACTTCCACACTCTGCCAATGACAAATGGTTGGCCCATCCTGTCAAAAAACCAATGGGCAGAGGCACAGAAACAGGTACCGTCCCTCATGGATATGGGGGCCATTCAGACAGTACCAGAACAGGAAAAAGGACAAGGGTTTTACTTGACTGTTCTTGGTACCCAGAAAGGACAAGGCTTGGCGGCCAGTACTGGATTTATCGATTTTGAACACATACCTGGACATTCCAAAATTCAAAATGCTCACTTTGCAACAGCTTCTGCCCATGCTGGGCAAGAATGCTTGGCTGGTGACTTTAGACTTAGGCATAACCTGCATGTCCCAGTAATACAGTCATGCAGAAGATACCTCAGATTCAAGGCTGGCTTAGTGCATTACCAATTCTCTGCACTGCCCTTTGGCTTATCTACAGCGCCCAGGGTCTTGATAAAGTGCCTGGCACCAGTAATTGCATTTTGCAGACAAAGAAGTATTCAAATATATCCTTACTTGAACGACTGTCTCATTCAAGCAGAGAACAAGGACACTCTTCTACGACACCTGGCGTTTGTGAAAAGGCTTCTAGCATGCCTAGGGTACACAATAAACGAAAAGAAATTACAACTGGTACCCTCTCAAAAGATAACATTCCTGGGTGCAAGCTTGCATACAACTGCCCAGATGGCTTACCTCATGCCAGACAAACAAAGGCAACTGACTACTTCAAACTGATGGCAACAAAAACCCAGTCTTCTGCAAGACAAATTCTGCAGGCTCTGGGCTTCATGGCATCCTGCATCCTACTAATTCCATATGCAAGACTGCATATGAGGAAACTTCAATGGTACCTAAAAAGTTTATGGAGTCAACATTCACACAGTCTGGAAACAATGATTCCTCTCATCCCCTGCCTGCAACAGGAGTTTCTATGGAGGGCAAAGGCCTGTCACCAAAACATGGGACGGCCCTTCACTCCATCCCCTGCCAGCCAAACCTTAACAACAGACGCATCAGATTATGCCTGGGGGGCCCACATGGCAGGAAGATGCATTCAGGGCTTATGGGCACCAAATCAAATGCATCTACATATCAACCAGAAAGAGATGCTAGCTGTTCAAAATGCCCTAACAATTTTCAAGGATTTACTTCATCCAGGGCAACTACTGATAAAGATGGACAACACCCCAGTTGTGTGGTATATAAACAAGCAAGGGGGCACACACTCATACCCCCTTTGCAGATTAGCCATGACACTGTGGGACACAGCATTGACTTACCAAATAAATCTTCAAGCTCAATTCCTGCCAGGAAAACAGAACACTCTGGCAGACGATTTAAGCAGAAACCGTATGGATCCTCACGAGTGGAAACTAAATCCACAAGTGTTCAGCATAACAGAGAAATGGGGGAACCCAGACATAGATCTATTTGCCTCTCCTCAAAATTATCAATTGAAAAGGTTCTGCACAAGGACTTATCACAGACAAGCATGGAAAGTGGGCACCCTATCCTTCAGTTGGGAAAACCTGTCAGTTTACTCCTTTCCTCCTCTGCCTCTTCTACCCAAGGTCCTCCTAAAAGTCGGACAAGAAAAGCCAAGGATGATATCAATTGCCCTGGACTGGCCCTGCCAATACTGATACTCAGTCCTAAGGAACTTATCTCAATACCCAGCTTGGACCTTGCCTCAAAGACCACAACTACTGTCCCAGCAAAACAATCAGATCCTGCACAATCAACTACAGACTCTGAACCTGGCAGCATGGCTAATCATGTAATCATACGAACAACACCTCTCAGTAAAGCTGTGATGGGTGTCATTTTGGTAGCCAGAAGGCCTAGTACTAGAAAATCTTATGCTGACAAATGGAAGAGATTCTGTGGTTGGAATCTAGCACAAGGAACTGATACAGCAGAACCACATATTCCTCAGATATTACAATACTTAACTGAGATGCTTGACAAAGGCCCGTCTTTCTCATCAATTAAAATCCATGCCTCTGCCATTTCGGCTCATTACAATACAGAGCCACCAATCTTTTCTCATCCTTTACTAAAGCAGTATCTTAGAGGAGAAAAAAACATAAAGCCTCCTATAAGATCGCCATTACCTGCATGGGACCTCAATTATGTGTTGTAAAAGCTCACTCTGCCTCCATTTGAACCAGCTGCTACTGCAGATCTCAAGTTCTTATCATGGAAAACAGCTCTGCTCATAGCAATTACTTAAGCAAGAAGAGTCTCAGAGCTACAGGCCCTCATGGCTGTGGAGCCTTTTATCATATTTTACCTAGACACGGTGTCTCTGAGGACCAATCCTTCATTTATGCCTAAGGTGATTTCCAGTGTGGCTCTTAACCAAACTATTCATCTGCCAACCTTTTATCCAAATCCGCAGAACAAGGGGGAGAGAATTCTGCATTCCTTGGATGTACACAGACAGCTAAGATTCTACTTGAGCAAGACAAAAGCTCTAAGAAAAACTGAGCAATTACTAGTGTCATATGCTGCAGGATCAGAAGGAAGTGCTGTTTTAAAGCAGACCATTTCAAAGTGGATAAGCCACTGCATCCGTTTCTGCTACTTACACCATGGTAAACCTGTGCCCAAGGGCATTAGGTCTCATTCCACCAGAGCTGCAACTACCTCAGCGGCCTTTCTCAGAGGAGTACCAACCAAAGACATTCTAGAGGCTGCTACTTGGAGTTCTGTTCACACCTTTACAAAGCGTTGCCATTTGCCTCACTGCTCTAAGTCCAGGGCAGGCTTTGCCACTGCAGTGCTGTAGGGCCTTATAGCCGCACCTAATGCTGTTTAGCTTCAGCCTCCCCAACCATAGCTTTGGAATTCTACCCAAATGTAATGACTGCAGCAGTGAAACACGAAGAACATAGTACAGTTGTGTACACTTACAATAAATGTAGATGTTCAAGTGTATTCACTGTTGCAGTCCAGGTTACCCTCCCGCCATCCCCCTGTCATTCTACAGTTTATTTTTTCTTCTCTATCTTCTACAACCTGTGTGGTGCATTTGCTTGTAGATGAAGGTAAAGTTTATATTGATGCATGTGTGTGTGTGTGTGTGTGTGTGTGTGTGTGTATATATATATATATATATATATATATATGTGTGTGTTTTATACCCCTGACGACCTGACATCATGGAAGAGAAGACAGCAACCAACACAGGACCCAAGACCTTGGAATTTAGGCCGACTGAGGGCAACCTGCCAGCAGATTACCCAAATGTAATGACTGCAACAGTGAATACACTCTAACATCTACATTTATGGTAAGTGTACACAACTGTACTTTCGCCGATACTCAGTGAGGCGCTTTCGCAGTCCCTGATGCCCGCTACTTTTGATTCGCAGGCCTCTACCGAGACCCTTTCGGAGTCCCGTATGTCACGAGACACTTCAAGTATTGAACCCTCGGGTGCCTCTCCCTTAGGTGGGTCTGGAGCAGCTGAGCAGGCACCGGCTTCTGAGGGTGTTTTCAGGCCTAAAGATTTGTATATTAAACCGAAGCTATCATCAAAAACAAGGCCAAAACCAACTTTTATGTCTAAACATCAGAA